>NW_020210281.1:30712-31177 GCF_003070985.1 Temnothorax curvispinosus
AAAACCTACCCCCGGACCACTTTAAATATTCTGGCTACGCTGAAAACAATTTGTCCCATTGCTCTTGTGCGGAGAAAACTGGGCTCCGTTTTTCGGAAAGAGACGTTAAGCCGTTGGTCTAAAGGGTTAAAGTGAGAGGAGAAGGATAGTATTGGTAGTAGGTTGCAAACTCTACGGGGATATGCAATAAATTATGAATTTTACAGGAAATTTATAAGTTGCTTTGTGCCAAAGAAGAAATGGGACAAATCGTTTTCAGCGTAGCCAGAATATTTAAAGTGGTCCGGGGGTAGATTTTTTGAGTATAAGGGTGTCTTCCGCAGGTGTATCGGTTCGATCTTTTATGTATTTTGTGTGTGGCATTTAGTAGTTGCTCTGTGCTGAAGGAGAAATGGGACAAATCGTTTTCAGCGTAGCTAGAATATTTAAAGTGGTCCGGGGGTAGGTTTTTTGAGTATAAGGGTG
>NW_020210281.1:31187-44037 GCF_003070985.1 Temnothorax curvispinosus
GTAGGTTTTTTGAGTATAAGGGTGTCTTCCGCAGGGTGTATCGGTTCAGTTTCTTATGTATTTCGTATTTATCACTCAGAAATGTCTCTGTGCCAAAGGAGAAATGGGACATATTATTTTTAAAAAATCCAGGAACGTTCCAAACTTCAACTAGCTCCCAGATTCAACATCACAGACACTGAAAACTTCTTACCAAACCATTTTAAAATCGAATCAATATTTAAAAACATGATTACGTTAAATTATGTAGATTTTTCTCCAGTTTTCAGGCTTTCAGCCGCCATATTAGATCAGCCATCTTGGATTTCAAAACGGGACACATGACTTTCGAAAGTACTAGTAAAGACTAATTTTTTGAGCTATCGAACGTCTTTGTAGGTCGCTTCAAATTTTAGGCAGACAAGTGATCCGGTTGACGTGAAACGTCCCATATACATATATATTAATTCCGTTTTATTTTTAGGCTTTTATAGCCTGTTTTGCATTTCGGTACAATGCAAGGTTCTGTCATCACTTCAAATTACAGAACGCGTGTATGTTGACGAACTCGAGTCTGTGAGTAATCTCAAAGAGCCAGCTATGCTATCTGACGCAATGAGGACAACATAGGTTACGTTGGCACTTTCAAACCGACATCCCTCGATAGCAGCGACATCAAAAAGTGACTTCGATATTGGAGTCACCCCCACCACAAAAATCGAGTTGAGAGACCTGTATGTAAAACCATGGTCCAACCATACATCGAGGATAGGGCGGATCGCATTACGTGTCCTTGCTCCCGCCAGTTGATCATCTTGGAGATATTCCGCCCATCACCGACGCATACTCGCTTCCTCCTCAGTCTTGATATCTCTCTCCGCGTCGATCGTCCAATCATCTCCTCCTCTCAGCTCCTTAATTCTAGTGTACACTATTTTACGGCATTCAGCTACGAAAAAATATGGTGGTATTTTTGCTATCATGGTTGCGGCGTCCAACGACACTGTACGGTATGCAGACACCACTCTCAACGCCGTAACTCTCTGGGCCCGTCTCAAGGGAAGCTGTCGACGTCTCGCAGCCGCTGAATCTTCGCTCCAATTCGGAGCACCGTATAGAATAATTGACATCACCACATAGTAGTACAGACGTCTTTGGAACTCATTAGAGCCCTTCAGGTTGGGCATAAGGCGACAAGGGCCCAAGGCCCTCGCTATCTTGGCCGCTTTAGTCTCGACAAATTTGTAGTAATGACAAAATGTCTAGCCACTATCGACCATTACACCGACGTACTTCATGTGGTCCTTCAATAGAACATCGACATCTCCAACTCGAATGGTCAATCCACCTTGAAAACGCCGTCTGCCACCAAAAAACACAGCTTCGGTCTTAACCGCGGAGATTTTTAGGCCCAACTTCTTAATTCTAGCAATCATCTCTTTCATTTGCCTGCCAACCAGGTAGCAAGCCCCAATTATGTCATTGGCAATGATGATCACCAGGGTGTCGTCAGTAAAACAAATGATATAGCAGTTCTTGTGTAGTCTTATACGGAGAATGCTATCGTACGCGATTACGGGTACCCAAATTATCCGGATACCCGTATGGAACCGATCCAGATCCATATACAACAGATAACCGGGCAAGCGGGCGGGTACCTAGTTATCCGGTTGTTTTTCCGAGCTCTAAAGGCCGTGGCACATAGAAAAACTTAAGCAGTAAAACTTAAGCAGTAAGGATATCAACGGATGGATTCGCTACTGCTTAGGACCGTGTCTTAAGTTCTTGACTGTGATTGGCTGATTTGCTTACTGCTTAAGTTTTACTGCTTAAGTTTTTCTATGTGCCACGGCCTTAATATTTATTCAACAGTCAAAATAAACCGCCATAGAAAACGTCATATCCGGTTTGACCCCACGACGGCACATTGTCCGATCTCTTGTTAAGAATCTCTAGGCCGTACATGCGCTTTATCCTCTTTTATGACGCGGACTGATTTTCACGTGGTATGAGCATTCCAGTACTATATGTCGATGCTAACAACTTTGATTGCGATTAAACTTCTAGGCGTATCCCGTTTAAACACGTAACAATAAGACATCGTTCAACTGGACACGCTCGGTTCGACACGTATATATTGGACACCGCACAATTGGACACGGCACGAATAGACACTGCACGATTGGTTCCACATGGGTTTTCAACTTATCACGTGAATCGAGGTCCACCCACACCCACTCGTGCCTCGCCTACATGTGTACTGTCTATGCACAAATATCAGTGAACATATCACGTAAATGATAATGATACCTAACCTAATCTAACTGTACAATGATAAAGCGGTGTTTAATTGTGCGGTGTCCAATTGTGCGGCGTCTAATTGTAAGGTGTCCAATTGTGCAGTGTCCAGCTGAGCGTGTTCAGTTCAACGGTGTCGTTATGTGGTCAAACGGGTGCTACTCAAACTTTTCCGATACATATTGTAGTTATAATATACCAAAATACTCTAAAATAGCCCATTTTTGCAACTGCAAATATATCTCAAAGTCGTAACGTAAGAGAACAATTTGGCAAACGGAATCGTTTTCTGTCAAAAAAGTTATTGAATACTGTAAGGTTTGTTCTTATGTTTTTTTTTGTTGAACCAGTGTGTTTTTACTTCTCGAATTTTTATAGCATTAAAGTGATCAGCTTCTCTTATAACTTAATACACCATAAAAATATTAATTTTGGTAAGTTTGTCGAATTTGCTTTTTCCTACTCTGCTTCTATTTTTCTCCGTTATTTTATAAGTACTTCTTTTTTAAGAAAATAACACAGTAAACAACCTTTTCTTTAGCTATCAAAGTTTCAGTAACGGAGTGACGTCATGCACAAAGTAACTAATAATAAAGCGTTTTCTCAAGTCACGTAAAAATTTTACATTTTTATTAGCTTTTTCTATTTATTTTAAATTATTTATTTTGGAAAATCTTAAAAGAGTTTGGAAATAATTTTTTATAATTTATTTTTTCGACCAAAATATAATTTATATGACTTTTTTATAATACCCTATTGTATGATTATAATTGTAAATGTCATTTATAAAATGCGTGGACGGAGAAGGGGCTCTCCTGTATTCGAAGAAACTAATCTAACCTAATCTAACCGTACAATGATAGACCTTGTTTCGCCCTGTAAGCAAGAGCTAGGATGGACTTCGCTTTGCGTGGATGATCTCTGGACAGCATTGTACTCTCCACATAAAGCGAGATCCACTCCACCCCTGCTCACAATAAAGTGAACAAAGTTTCACGAGAACCGAAATCCACCCCCACCCATCCCTGCCGCAGGGAGGCTATTGCTCCTCCCCGACTACATGTGTACTATATCTATACACACATCAGCATATTACTTCCCTTAGCATTGATGCAAACTGTTATATTTCTCACAATCAGTTACATTTGTTAATAACTTCTTAACAAACAATGAGCGCCGGCTACAACCTTTTGAATGTTGTTCAAGGTCATGACCTTGACAACATGACATATGTCAAGGTTAAAGCCATTGAATCTACCTCCCCTAAACAAGTTTTTGCCATTTTACTCAATTACTTAAAAAAAAAAGATAAAAAATTTTATTTTATATACCCCAAGGGGCCTTAAAGGGCGTTTTAAAAGGACGTACCCAACCCTAACCTCCAATTCATCCACTACCTTACTCTTTCCTCCTTTGGACCAACGGTTTAACGTCTCTTCCGAAAGACGGAGCCCAATTTTCTCCGCATCTTGCACGGAGGAGCGCGGTTTTTTCGGAAAAAAAACTTTTCCATGATTCATGGCTCTAGTGGACTCGAACCTGGTTCCTCAGATTACGAGTCTGGCGCTCTACCACTAGACCACACCTCTGCCCTTACTCAATTACTTATATCAATTATTTTTTATTTTAAAAATTGTATACAAGAAAAATATAAACATATGCAATGATTTTTTATGATATAATAGCCTTTTCTATAAAATACAATCATTATTATTATGTTAAAATGGAATCATATAAATTTTTTAATTTAATTTTCATTCTGTATTAAAGTAAAGTCATCATACAATTAATAGTCTATATCTACATTCACAAAGTATTTCATATTTTAATGACATTTTAATATAAAATAAAATTTCATAAAGTATTCATTTTTCCGTGATCTTACTTTAATGTTTGTGTATGTAGAATAATAAGATTAATTGATGTAAAAAGATACAAAATTACATTTTAAAAAATATTTAAATGTTTATTGCAAATTATATGCGTTAGTTCTTTCTTTTCTTTCTGTGACATTTGTTCACATTTCTAACATCTTTTTTCCTAAAATAAGAAAAATTGATTAATTCATATACTAAAATGGATTATTTTGTATAAGCCGATATGTTGCTACGTTTAAAATATAACAATCTATTTTTAAATTACAGGTATCCTCCGTTTTTTGAAAGTTCGCTTTATGTTACTTTACTTTTACGAAAGACCTACATTAGTACCTGTTTTTGCTAACTAAAAGATATCCGAAAAGGATTTTCGTTTTTACAAAAAAAATGTTTCCCATATAAATTAATAGTAATTGTTTTTTACTTTACACCATTTTGGCTTACAAAAAGTTTCATAAGAACGCTCTACTTTCGGATAGCGAGGGTAACCTGTATTAGAGATTAGAAAATTTTATTTACATTAAAAATTAATTTATATCTAAAAATTGCATACCAACATGTATGTCAAACTTTTAATCTTTATTTTTTACAATTACATAGGGTAGGTAGTCTAACAATGATCCAGTAGTACACTATGAACCATTGCGATATTTTATAAATGTAACGTTACCAGATTGTGCTTGTCAAGAAACAACTCGCATTTAAATCCTTCTTCGGCTCCCCAATCGGCTGGCAAATCGCGCGAAGGACGGTCACATTTTGTGATTTTTGGGTGACAAATTAAGTTTTTTTTGTAAGTTTTACGTATTTTTTAAGTTTTTGCTGTTATATCTATTATTTTTTTCATTATTCTACAATTTTGTGTGTATATTTGACTTTATAATTCTGTAAGCAACTTTCTTCTATTGCATTATTTTACCGTATGTTTTGAAAATTATCGTAAAGAATGTTATATGGTCTACAATGAACCGTTTTGTTTTTATTCTATAGTTATCTGTGTTATAAGTTTTATTAAACTAACTAGTTGCTACAATAAATAATAATCTAAGTGAAAACAAGTCTGATTAAAAATAATAATTTTGATTGTAAGTTTTAAATAATAAAAACAAAACATATATAATTAACAATAAGAAAACTTTTTTGTGCTTGTTCGAAACAAAGGCTAATAAAAGAGGGATACGACCTATTTACGAGCAAAAAATGGTTGTTGAGATAAATTTCAAAAACATGTATAACATTTATTTAAATAATTGACGTTTTGAGCCGTACTTGGTTTTCATCAGAAAAATGATGTCAATAATGTATGAAAATAATTCAAATATATATGAAATAACCTACATTGCGGTCACATTTAACGCAAGCAATCAAAAACAGAACACGTCATACCGCAATTACAAAGTCAATAATTAAAATTGATAGCACGCTTTCTTCATAATACTCTGTCATACTCTGATGATTTTTTTTCATCCAAGGAAGGAGGAAGCATTTTATCAATTTTAATTGTTGATTTTATAATTGCGGTATGACGTGTTCTGTTTTTGATTGCTTGCATTAAATGTGATCCCAATCTAGGTTTCGTATATATTTGAATTATTTTTATACATTATTGACATCTTCTCCCTGATGAAGACCAAGTACGGCTCGAAACGTCAATTATTTAAATAGATGTTATAGATATCTTTGAAATTCATCTCAACAACCATTTTTTGCTCTTGAATGAATAGGTCGTATCCCCCTTTTATATATGTTTGGCGCTCGTCTTTGTAAATAGTTTCGTCAGTATTAGTAATAGTATTAGGATTAGGATTAGATTATCGGTATATTACCATATTTCGATGACTCGCGCGAAACGTCGGCAGATCGCTCGGATCTCGGATCGATATCGATATTTCCGCGACTCACTAATCGGTGCTGCCCTCGCGCACCTTACGAGGGCACCCGCCGAAAAGGACAAACTGCTCGCTTGCGGCACATTATAGGACCGCGAGCACTCTCTCACCGTCAAGACGTCGCGCGTCGTAAGACACACATCAAAAAACGGTCTCGGGTGCACACCCTCTCGTGCACGCTCGAACATACGGAAGCCTGAATCCGAGAGTGCGATCTCGCCTGCTTTGCTGTCTGCCTTTAATCTGCTTGCTTCTGCCTGCCTGCTTGCTCTGTCTAGCCCGCTTACTGCATGTGCCTGCCTAAGGACGGACGAATCCCTCCACGCGACAACGGCCGACCGAAAGGTGAATCGCTTAACAAATTCGCTTTCGCTTATTTCGCGTCGAGGAGACGACACATACCTCCTCTGGTCCTTTGAAATCAGCATTTACAAACCAATTTGCAAATCCAGGAACGGTCCTACCACCCCCCGAGCATTAGTCCTTTGAGCCGGATTATTGCGTTAGTGTCTACTGCCGACCTTTTGCTCGTTTGCTAATATTCTCTTAATAGCTTAATTGCGCAATTGCATTAACGATTAATCGGTGTCACTAATCATACGTCACGATATCTCTCGATCGCAAGACTCGCTTCGCGACGAGAATACACGCGTGGAATCTCGTTGCCCGCCATTGTCGTTAATCGCTTTTGTCGTTTAATTGCTTGCTTATTAGTCGGAAATAATTGGTAATATAATAACCGAAGTATTCAGATCTAGAATATTCTCGGGCAAGCCATACGTTTTCGCTTCGCTGTTGGCGGCCTTGGCGCTCGGTCGCGGACCGGCCGTGTGTATACGTTGTTTTTCTACATAGACTCGCGCTCAATAAGGCCACCGGGTCTACAATGGATGTTGGAAGTCGGAGTCGTAAGAAATTGATCAATCACAGTTCATTTTTTCGACCGCAAAGAGAATAATAGATTGTGATTGGTCAATTTCTTACGACTCCGACTTCCGACATCTATTGTAGACCGGGCCTAATAACGCGCTACAATATTTCTCGTCGTTGCTGGGTCCGCTTTCGGCACGACTCAAAATACATATTATTCCGATCGTTGGAATTCTCGAGAAAACATTTGCCATCGATCGAGACTATTGTTTGTCGGCACTGGTTTCCGGTATAAAATATCTCGGCATTCTGGCGTTCTTTCAAGTTGATTATTAGATATTATAATTTATAATCAAGTCAAAAAAAGTTGTCCTAATTGATGCTTGTGTCGTGGATTATTGCTCGTGTCGTATACGCCGCTCCTGTCGTATATGCTGCTCGTGCCGTAACACCGCGCGCAACACACCTTGATTTAATCGTAACGCCATAGGTATCGGAGTGCATTTCTCGCCGCAACCAGGTACCGTGCCAATCTATTTAACAATTTTGATTATTTTGTATGTTCTTTGCAACCATCTTCCCTGATAATTATCCTGTGTTTAATTTTCGTTTCCTTGCGTTTGCGTATCCTCGCGTAAATCAACTCGTCGTTTCGGTCTCGCGCAAACAATACGATTTATCATAGTTGAAGAATATTCTCTCGTGAATATTCCATCGAGCCTTCGCGTAGGAAGTCGAATCGAGCCATCCGTTGCTCATCACCTTAGCGAACGGAACGGTGTTGTTTGTTTTCTTTCTCTCTTTCGCCCTTTAGCTTACGAACTCGAAGCCTATTGTTCTTCGATATTTTCACGTGTCGACGATACATTGTGCTTGTCGTACTGCGTGCCTTTGGAGTTGATCGCCTTTTGTCGTTATTAACTGCTATTGGTCGGATCAACCCAACATGTCAAAGTCAAAGTCAACTCACTCTTGTCGCGAGTTATGCGTCCGGCGGATGCGGGAGATCCATGAGCTTGCCCGGAAGGCCTCGACTGAATTGACGATCCGAGAAAGCTTTCTTGCTTGCTACCCGAGCGTGGCAAAAATCGCCGAGGACTTTGAGAACGCGCATCTCAAAGTCATCCAGGAGACTTCCGAGTTCGAAGTTGAAGACGTGATTCGAGCAGAGTTCGACAAAATGCATTACGCCGTGAAGGGACGGTATCGCGCGCTCACGGGCACGGCGCCCGGAACCGTACAGGCTCAGCCCTCGAGCCACTCATCGGCGGTCAAACTGCCTCGAATTACGCTTCCGCAATTCTCGGGCAATCTCACACTGTGGCCGTCCTTTATCGCGTTGTTTAACGCTTCAATTCACGACAACCAACAAATCTCGTCGATAAAAAAGTATCAATATCTGCTGGCCTCGCTAAAAGGAGAAGCGCTCAATGTAATCAAGAACTTGCCCTTCGCCGCGGAGTATTATATGATCGCCTACGACGCGCTGCTCGACAGATATCGGAACAAGAGAAAGCTGGCAAACCACCACTTAAAGTCGATACGCGAAGCCAAACCGTTGAAGTTAGAATCGGCCGATGATCTCCACAACTTGTTGGACACGTTCACCGAGAACACGCGCGCGCTCAACCTGATGAAATTTCCGACCGATGCGTAGGATTTTATCTTGCTAAATTTCCTGTTAGAGAAGCTTCCCCTGTTAGAGAAGTTCGTTACGGGAGAAATTCGAATCTATCCATAGGGCTGAAGAGATCCCGCGATATGCTCAGCTCACTAAGTTTCTTTCCGAGCATTGTAAAGTTCTTGAGGCCGTCTCGAGTCCGTCCACCTTTTCAACCAAATCAAAGTAAGAGTCGGTTTCATCGTAAGCGTCGGTCTCATCGTTCGTGACTCATACGGCAGACTGCTCCGTCTGCAAGGAGCAACACTATGTATTAAAATGCTCTTGGTTTCTCAAACTCTCGTCGAGGGAGAGACTTTTCACCGCTCGCAATCTAAAATTATGTATCAACTGCCTTCGCTCAGGACATGGCGTGAAGAATTGTCCTTCCGCGTGGTCATGTCGATCCTGCGGAATGAAGCACCATACGCTCTTGCATTTCGAGCAGAGCTCTAGTTCCATTCCTACGGTCGAATCGGTAACCGCGACTCCTGCCGCCCAGGATACCGCGACTGTTCTTAAACCGGAAGATACACCGCTCGTGACGATGGCTAGTCTCGCCAATAGCGTCGTACTGTTGTCGACCGTCCGAGCAGAGGTGATAGATTTACACGGCAATGCGTTCTCTGTACGCGTATTGTTAGATAGCGCGAGCCAGGCCAATTTTGTTACTGAAGGCTGCCTCCGGAAAGACGGCTTTCGTCGGACCAAGCACAGTGCTACGGTATTCGCGTTGAACAAAACTAAGGCCACTACCACACAGGGCCTTACGTCGTTCGTTATTCGTGCACGCGGTCGCAACGATATTCGTTTTCCAATCGAGGCCACGGTTCTTCCGCACATTAAATCGCCGTTGCCTAATAGTAAGGTTGCAGTCCAATCGTGGAATTATTTAAAGGAATTGTCGCTCGCGGATCCCGAGTATTATTTGCCCGGCAATATTGACATTTTACTGGGAGCAGAATCGTTTGTCTCAGTCTTACGTGATGGTCGTCGTAAAGGAGGGGATGGAGAACCGGACGCTTTCAACACATTTGGCTGGGTCTTGACGGGTGCGATATCTTCGTCGTTACAAGTAGCACCTCTGCACTCGTTCGCTACCACTCTCGAGTCGATCGAGACCGCAGTGGGTCAATTTTGACAATTGGAAGAAGTACCAGAACACACTTCTTGTTCGGAAGAAGATCGTCGATGTAAGGAGATTTTTGCAAAAACCACTTATCGTGACCACTCAGGTCGCTTCGTAGTTTCGTACCCCTTTGCGTCGGATCTTCCTACATTTGTCGACTCGCGTTCTATAGCTGTTAGTCGTCTCCGCGCGCTCAAACGCCGATTCAAATCAAATCCCAAATTTAGAACTAGTTTCAATAATTTTATGCAAGACTATCTCAATAGCGGTCATATGGAATTAATTAGTGATCCATTCCCGTTGAATGGTTACATTTATTATTTGCCTCACTATGGCGTGTACAAACTAGATAGCACTACCACCAAGTTGCGGGTAGTGTTTAACGCCTCGTCGAGGTGCCAAAACGGTGTATTAATAAACGACACATTACTCAGTGGTCCGAAATTACAGCAAGACCTATTTGCCATTCTGCTTAGATTTTGCGCCGAGCCGGTAGCTCTGACCGCGGACGTGAAGCAAATGTTTCGTCAAATATAAGTGAACCCGGAGCAATGCGACTACCAACGCATTGTCTGGCGTTTCTCGGAGTCGGATCCTATCCTTGATTACCTCTTCAAGACAGTTACGTTCGGCTTTACTTTTTCCCCGTTCTTGGCGATCTATTGCTTGCTCCAGGTAGCTCTCGAATATCGCGACAAATATCCTTTAGCTTTCGCTGCATTATTCGAAGCACTTTATGTGGACGACGTTGTGGCTAGCGTCCGTACGGTGGAACAGGCTCGCGCGCTTCGAGATCAATTGTTATCGCTACTCCGGAGCGCCGGCTTTGAACTTAGGAAATGGGCGAGTAGCCATACTGCCGCGTTGGATGGGCTCAATCCGCAATTATGTAGCCAATCTATGTTATCGTTTGAGTCGATCGAGGATCAATCACTTAAAGTCTTAGGCCTTTGTTGGCATTCGCAATCCGATAGTTTTGGATTTCAAATCAATCCTTCGGATCGCAAATGTACTAAACACACCATATTGTCGGAGGTAGCGCGTATTTTCGACTCCTTGGGATTTCTGGCTCTACTCACGTTTACGACAAAATGTTTAATACAACGTTTGTGGACGCTGAAGTTGGAATGGGATGACGAGCCTCCAACAGATATCTGTCGCAGTTGGGAACATTATCGAGCTGAGTTCGACGCGTTGGCGTCCCTTCGCGTTCCTCGCACGTTTGATACTCGCGATGTAGTTCGTTGTGAGCTTCATGGCTTTTGCGATGCCAGTGAGCTGGGTTACGGAGCCGTAATTTACTTACGCTTTGTTGCGCGAGATGGTGTAGTAATTCGCTTACTCTGCGCTAAATCTAAGATAGCACCGCTTCGGCCTATTACAATACCTCGTTTGGAGCTCTGTGCAGCTCAACTTCTCTCAAAGTTGATCGCGTACGTTCGTCAAGTCCTTCAGGGACATTTTACCATTGATGCCGAATATGCCGGGTCAGATTTCGAGGTTCCCTCGCCTGGATTTGCTCGTCTCCACATCGGTGGAAGACGTTTGTGCGCAACCGCGTTGCCCGGATTCAGGACAACGTACGGGTCTCAGTTTGGGGCCACGTCGATACCGAGTCTAACCCGGCGGATCATTGCTCCCGTGGACTTTTTCCCCGCGATTTAGTGACTAATTCGATTTGGTGGACTAGCCCCGCGTGGCTTATTGACTTTGAACCCACTCAAACAACAACATCGGACGTTGAAGATCTTCCTGAGAAGGAAGCGAAGTCTCACGCCTTTGTCACCACAGATCCTGCCGATGCCACTGTTGTGGATTCGCTTCTCGATCGTTTTTCGTCGTTGGACAAACTCATCCGAGTGCTCGCGTATTGTCTATGCTTCGTTCACCGACTCAAATCGAACTCGCACAATAGAACACTCGCGGTAGATCAAGTCGAATTTCATTCAACTTTACTATTTCTTGTCAAATTCGTACAATCTTATTGTTTTGCAGAAGACATCAATAGATTAAAACGCAATCAGAATTGCTCCAAACTTCTGCGAAAACTCGCCCCAGGCACCCAGCATTGTTACCTAGCAAACATCGGCTAACGGAACTTAAAATAGAGCGCACTCATTGTTTACACTTGCATCCGGGACGTCGAACGTTACATTATATCATGTCGCAGAACTTCTGGGTTCTTGGGGCCCATCAGGCCATTAAGCGT
Source organism: Temnothorax curvispinosus (assembly GCF_003070985.1). Classification (NCBI taxonomy): domain Eukaryota; kingdom Metazoa; phylum Arthropoda; class Insecta; order Hymenoptera; family Formicidae; genus Temnothorax; species Temnothorax curvispinosus. Next base: position 43,099 of record NW_020210281.1, read on the forward strand.
TGTCTGTCGCGCTGCTATCAGTGCTTCCGAGCGAATCTACGTACGGCACAACCTCCCATGGCGGATCTGCCACTGGATCGTGTACGGCTAAGCCCTTTTTGATCGCTGGAGTCGACTATGCTGGACCATTTTTGGTTTACAATCGTCGTTCTCGCGGAGCAATTCCGTTCAAGGCTTACGTGTACCTTTTTGTTTACTTTGCCACAAAAACAGTTCACTTAAAACTCGCCTGTTCCTTATCTACTGAATCGTTTCTGTCAGCTTTGAGGCGCTTCATTGCCAGGCGCGGCCGCTGCTCGCGGATATATAGCGACTGCGGCACCAATTTTGTTGGAGCTTAGCGAGAGCTCGTTAATTACATGCAAGCCGCCTCAGAGCGAGAACGAATTCAATGGTCGTTTAATACTCCCTCTGCGCCACACTTCGGTGGTCTTTGGGAAGCGGAGGTCAAGTCAATGAAGACCCATCTAAAGCGCGTAGTAGGAGCGCAGATTCTTACCGTAGAGGAATTCAGCACTCTCATAACACAGATAGAAGCTATTCTGAACTCCAGGCCCTTATGCCCTACTAGCTCCGATTTTCTAACGACTTTGGGGTACTCTCTCCGGGGCACTTCCTCACCGTGGAACCCCTCGTAGCTGTTCCGTATCTTGACCTGGATCCGGTGCCCATGAGCCGACTTGATCGATGGCAACTGGTTCACATGCACCAACAGTTTTGGAAGCGTTGGCGAGACGAGTATCCCAGCAAACAAAAAAAGATTGAAAAGAATTAAAACGGGATTGCCAGGAATTCAATTAAGGACTTTCCGAATTCCATTCTGTCCAAAAAAGGGATTGAAATAATTTCAATATCATGGAATTCCTTATTTTGGAAAGAATTTGTCTTTTTTGAATCCCATCCAATTCCGACACAAAAATATTATACCACTGAATGCCA
>NW_020210281.1:44047-64150 GCF_003070985.1 Temnothorax curvispinosus
GGGATTGGAAAGTTTCGTGATGAATTCCATTGAATACCATTGATTCCATTAACGAAATGAATACCATTGAATGCCAAACTAGGAATTAAAAATTTCCGTATTGAATTCCATTGAATTCCGTCTATTCTGACAATAAAATGAATGCCATTGAATGCCAGGATAGGGATTAAAAAGTGTCCGTGTTGAACTCTGTGGCGGTACGCGCCACCAATAGTACACGCCCGCGCGGTATCTGCATTACCGGCAGTTCGCGTCGACGCTGCTAGGCGTCGCATCGCCGGGGCATCTTCTCGAGTTCAAAGTTTCGTCTCGACCGCTATGTAAAGGGACCCCCTACGGTGCCTGACAGATCTTACAAATCTCATTTTCGGGCTAATTGCCCGTCGGCAGTAGTGCGTGTAATGCCCTTAGGCATACACAAAAGCTCACCGACGAACAACGGCGCTTGGTCGCCCAACGGAGGCGCGAGACGTTTTCTAAACCATCTAATGCCATGCAATTTCATAACCTTTACGGATTCCATAGGATTGGATGGAATTGAAATTTTTCTTTTTTGGATTCCATGGGATTGGACCATCTCATTTCGAATTCCATCTAATTTCATCTAATTCCGCCAAAAAAGGGATTCAAAAGTATTAAAAAATTTCAATATCTTTTAATCCTTTTGCGTTTGCTGGGATTTGCACACGCTCCAACAGCGCCCTAAATGGTTGAAATTGTCGTCTACGGTACACAAGGACTGGTCTTGTTAATAAATGAGAACGCCCTTCCCGTACAGTGGAGGCGAGGTCGAATTGTAGCGCTTCACCCGGGTCGTGACGGTGTCTCTCGGGTCGCCACAGTGAGGACAGCGGATGGCTATCTCGCTCGTCCTCTGGTGAAATTGTGTCCTCTGCCAATGGACAATTTATCACAGCAGTCTAGTCAAGCTTAGAATAAAAACACGTTGAATTTTTATGTGGGCGGTATGTGTGGCGCTCGCCTTTGTAAATAGTTTCGTCAGTATTAATAGTAGTATTAGTATTAGGATTAGAATATCGGTATATTACCATATTTCGATAACTCGCGCGAAACGTCGGCAGATCGCTCGGATCTCGGATCGATATCGATATTTCCGCGACTCACCAATCGGTGCTGCCCTTGCGCACCTTACGAGGGCACCCGCCGAAAAGGACAAACTGCTCGCTCGCGGCACATTACAGGACCGCGAGCACTCTCTCACCATCAAGACGTCGTAAGACACACATCGAAAAACGGTCTCGGGGTGCACACCCTCTCGTGCACGCTCGAACCTACGGAAGCCTGAATCCGAGAGTGCAATCTCGCCTGCCTTGCTGCCTTGCTGCCTGCTTTTAATCTGCTTGTTTCTGCCTGCCTGCTTGCTCTGTCTAGCCCGCTTACTGCATGTGCCTGCCTAAGGACGGACAAATCCTTCCACGCGACAACGGCCGACCAAAAGGTGAATCGCTTAACAAATTCGCTTTTACGTATTTCGCTTATTTCGCGTCAAGGAGACGACACACACCTCCTCTGGTTCTTCAAAACCAGCATTTACAAACCAATTCGCAAATCCGGGAACGGTCCTACCACCCCCCAAGCAATATATAATTAAGTTAGCTTTAATTTAAAGTTATACTATATATCCTAATCTTATTTATTGTGTCTTTTATAATTATCTCTTCCCTAAATAAACATTTTAAAACATAGTAAAACTAAAATAACACTAACAATTCACAGTATAAAACATGTGACTCATTGTTAAAAATGGCTAGGTTTATTGTGTACACACCCCTGTACACAATAAACTATTTGACATTGTTTTAAAAAAATCGAAATTGTGACTAAACTTTAAAAATAATTTATGAGTTATCTTATGTAGTTATCTTATGTATCACAGTATGTAGCCAACTAAATTCATGAACTCTACGCAAAAATACAGATCTCCAACTCAATAATTGAGAGAGATATAAGCCTCTGAAATTTACATGGTTCATTGTTGAACTACCTATCCTACATGTATTTATACTTGTGTTTTTATGTATATGGTTGGATTTTATAGGCTGGATTGGGCGCGATGTTTAAAATAGAAGAAGTTGATTCTGAAAGGCCAGACATACCGCCGTAAGTAAAATAATTTTTTGTAACAAACCAAAATATTATAGCTAGATAACTAATTATTATTACAGAAATATTATAGAATAATTTTAATATACTAAAATAAATTTGAAATCATCAGAACCTTACTGAAAAAACTCGATTAAAACCATTAGAAAATCCTATTCGTTCTAATAAGATTGAATTGTGTTTTTGAATCTGCATTCTTGGGAAAAAAGAATTAGATCTACCGAGATGTAACCAGATCTGGTTTATCAGATCTGGTCAGATATAATTTAATCTGCAAATTGTCTCTATCTGACCAGATCTGAGCAGATATAACCAGATCTAACCAGATATAATTTGATTTACCGAAATATAATTATTTACCAAATGTATCCAGATCTGTTTAGATCTGTTTAGATTTAATTAAAAATTATGAAAGAATGTAAAATGCTATAAAACCATAAATATATCGATTCAATTCAAAATTGTGTGCCACTTTATTATAAGCGTAGACTCCGATACAACTGATATAAGTTGTACCGTACACTCGATTTATATACCGTCCCAGACAGCACAAAGATGTTTAAAAAATGACTAAAAGATAACAAATTTTCGGCATAGCTGTCTTTTTGTTAAAGCTTAAAGTCGACTAAAAGATGACTAAAAGATGACTTATGTCCCACTAAATGTTGTCTTATAACCAAAACTTATAAGATGACTAAAGGACATCCGATATTAGACATCTTTTAGTCGTTTTTTAAAATCATATTGTGGACATGTTTTCGTTCTTTATATTTTACATAAATTTGGTTTATAAATGAAAAGTTTATGTTAATAAAAGTTAAAGTTATAATTTTAAAAAGTATTTTATTGCAACGAAAGAACATTTTATTTCAACGAGTATTCCACCGAGGGTTAGAATTGGGTCAGAGTCGGGTTAGAGTCAGGTTGGTTTATCAGGTTTATCTGTTTCCGCCGGATCAGAATAGTGTCCCTGAATAGAGAGTCTGGTCAAGAGCCCCACAAAATGGCGTCTATAAGTGGTGGGGGTAAATGTTCGAGGTACGTACCGTGCGTGCACTCTGGCACTTTTTACTTTCACCGCACGAGCGGCACGAGGTTATGTCAGCTTATGTTACGACTCACGAGGACAAAAGTACACACGATGCCTTCTTGTTGCATATCAAAGTGCAATAATTCTTCGAAAAAACATTATTATATGTCTCGCATTCCAACAGACGTTGAGAGAAGAAACGAATGGCTGAATAATATTGGTAGATCCGATTTGGACCCTTCAAAGCTTTATTTTGTATGCCAGGTAAGCTTTATGTATTTTTATATTTGCAACATTTACAATCGCGAATACTATTACTTATATGCAACAGGTACACTTTGCACCCAAAATGTGGGCACGCCCACGGGTTGATGGAAAAAAGAAATTGAAAAATTGCGCAATTCCAACGATGTGTTTGCCGGATAAAAGTACAAACGTAGCTGAAATAGGTTCAAATGTAAGTTTTTACTGCAGTTTTATTGCAATAAATCTGCTTTTAAGAATTTACATGCCAATATATTTATAATTAATAATAATATAGTGTTATATATCTATTACAGATCGACGTCAATACTGAAACAGCAAACAAATTAGAAGACAAAACAAATTATGAAGACTTCTCAGACAATGTGTTAGCAAAGGATATAGAAGAAATAGAATCAACTATTAATATTGCTGAATCATTTACCGAATTGACAAGAAACATCCATAATGAAGAAACAGAAAATTCAATCTCGATAGTGTCAACACCCATTTCACAAGCAATTATACCCGTGCCACTCAACAATTCAATAATTAGAAATTCTATTGTTCATCCTATAGATAGTAATCGACAATTATTTTTTATGGTTGATGCCCCACATTTGCTAAAAAATTTAAAAGCTTCTTTATTAAATAACAAGATCATAGAGTTGCCTACAGAATTCATGCAGACACATAATTTATCACAGCCAATTGTTAAGGTCCAACATTTACATGAATTTGTTGACATACAAGAAAACTTACAATTTAAATTAATACCCAAGATTAATAAAAAGGACCTGATGTGTAGCACTTTTAACAAAATGAAAGTTAGCAAAGCAGTAAATGTGTGGAATCGGGATGTCAGTAGCGCAATGTATTTCTATGCAGATAAGACTAAGAAAAAAGAATTTAATACAACAGCGGCATTCATTGAAGTTGTGTCCAAGTGGTTTACCTTAGTAACATTACGAAGAGTATCAGTTGCATTAGGAAAACACGCAAGGGGTGAAGACAAAGAAACAAAATTTTATGAGAGTATTGCTTTTCTTATATCTATTGTGGAACTTTTCAGAGACATTAAAATTGGTGATCAGTCTAAATTTAAACCTGTTCAAAGTGGTGTAATGATAACAACAACTTCTATTATTGAATTCACACAGTATTTAATTGAGAAACAAAAATATAGTTTTGTTTTAACTGGTCGTTTTACGCAAGATTGCCTTGAGAATTTGTTTTCTTGTATAAGAACAAAGAACCCTATTCCTAATGCTCTGCAATTTAAACAGAACTTGAAACTTACTGCAATATCGCAGTACTTAAAATCAACTCGTACATCTAATTATGAGACAGATGATGGGCAATTAATTGGTGATATTTTAAATCAACCGAAAAAAGCAAAAGAGGTAAAACAATGTGCACAAACTTCATTGAATACATTATCACATTTAGTGAATGCGAACGCTAATATTACTTTAAGTAATATAGAATTAAATATTTTATTTAACATAGCTGGTTATTTAATATCTAGTATTATTAAATGTAGTAAAACATGCCGAGAGTGTTTAAATTCAATTGGATCCAAAAATTGTAATCCCAAACAAAATTATACTAAATTCGTGCAATTAAGACGCTTCCGTGAAAAAACACTATTTTTTGTTAACGATGAAACATTTCAATATTTTTGTGCAATGGAAATTATTATAAGAAAATATCTTCTACATGTTAAAAATACCTCACCTAATTTTTTAGAATTTTATATGAAAAAAATGCAGGACATTACATGTAATAACATTAAAAATGGTCACAATTTAATGTTACTATTGGAAATATAATCAGGGACGACTTGAAATGTGGTGAGATGAGCAGGGAACACAACAATCTTGGTCTTTGTACACTCTGAATACTGTCTTTATTATATATAAGTATATCACACTCTGTAACTTAAACCGTAACCGACACGTCTGAACACGACGGTGATCGAGGCTCTTGTGAGCACCACTGATGCCCGCACGCACGCGTGGCGCGCCGAGTCGCGCCGCCAACCGGGGGCTGCCCTCTAGAAAGGCGGGAACTTATTGCTCGTTCAAAGTCTTCTTCCAACACTCCCTCCCTTTGGGCGAGCGATCCACGGATCCTCTCTAAGTTTCCTCTTTATCTGAAACATAACAAGAATTAGTTATCGACTAAAATTAATCTCTAATTTTGTCTAAACTCTATATTCATTATTTTATCTCTCAGATACACAAATGCTTCTAGAGGTAAAGGTTTTGTCATAATGTCTGTCAAATTCTCTTTGGTCTTTATCCATTCGACTTTTACCTTCCCTTAATCAACACACTGCTTGATAAAATCTCCATGAGTGTCATCCATATGTTTTCTGTTTCCAGTTTCTTCTTTTTTTTTTCTAAGTTTTTCTTTATTTCTTTTAAGTCGTCATCAAACATTTTAAGTTTGTGACTTCTATCCATCTTAGTGCAGTTTCTTGCTGCTCTGTTGTCATGACTCTATAAATTTTCTCGTGCTTGGATACCAGAGTATATAGTATATATCCAGTGTCAGTATATCCCACCAACACACCAATAGCTGTCTTGTCGAATTTCGACGTAGGCTTTGGTACTCTTGCATATCCAATGCATCCGAATTTCTTTATTTGTTCAAAATGACAACTTGTTTCTGATGAAAACTTTTTCAACGGGATCTCATACTCTAAAGTCTTATGTGGAGATCTGTTGTACGCATGCACAGCAGCGTCAACTGCCAACTCCCACATACTCTTTAGTAATCCCGAGTTGAGCATATATGTTCTTACTTTCTCTTTCAACGTTCTGTTGAACCTTTCTGCAACTTCTTTGTCTTGATCTGACTTTGCATAGCATAGCTTTTCTTCTTTTCCTAGTAGATTTCTGGCGGATATAAGATATTTTTCTAGAGCCTCTCCCGATTCATCTTTTGTCTTCAGAGAGTAGGCTTTTGCTAATCTAGAATAGTCATCTATAAAAGTGATTATAAACCTCTTTTGTCCTGGATAGGATGTAGGTTTTATTGGACCTATGATGTCCGTATGTATTACCTGTAGTGGTCTCTGTGCTCTATTTCTGTTTTCTTTAAACGGCAGTTTTGCCATCTTTGCCATTATACATACTTCACACTCTAATATAAAGTTATCAAACTTTACATTCTCTAATCTCTTTTCTACTTTTTGTAATTGTTTTAGATAGTTTAACGATGCATGATTTAATCTAACATGCCATAACATCACCTCATTTATTTTCTCTAGTTTCTTTACTTTTTCAATTACTGAGCTTTCACACATTTCTTCTATATTCTCTATTGTCTGTATATCTTCTAACTTAATGACTTGATCGAGTTCAGCATTATTGTGTTCTATATTTTCATTTTCGTTCACATTTGTGAGCTCTCCTTCATTCTCCCTCCCAATCGCAGAGCCAACATTATCCCTCTCATTTAACTCTCCCTCCGAAATTGATAATTCATTGGTCTGAATGTTTGCTTGCGATTGTTCAGGAAGCTCACTATGTGGAACTATTTCTGCTCTACATCTGTAAATTCCTTTAAAAACTATTTTATTTGTCAGTTTATTGTAAACTTTAAACACTTTATCATCTAAATAAATACTAAACCCTGCATCAGCCAACTTTCTTAGATATAGTAAATTTTTGGATACTTTCTTTGCTGCAATTACATTTGTTAATTTAATGACTCTCTTTTCTTTTTCATTCGTTATTAGCGTAAGATCTCCTTTACCATCTATTGAAATGTTTGCAAGCTCATTTTTATTCGCGCATTTAATAACTCTATCTTTACATTTTTCAAATTTTGACAGAATAAAATTCTTATTCACAATATGATCCGTAGCACCCGAATCTGCAGTAAAATTGACTACCTCTTTTGAACTATCTCTATCTTCTATTAATTTAACCATGTATTATTTACCTTCTTCTGATTCTCCTTCATTTGCTGTTTTCGTTGATATAGGTTTCTCAGCTGGTTGTATCTTGGTTATTTTCCCTTTGTTATCTACTCTTTTTGTGCCTTTTTGCACAAATCTACCCTTTTTCTTTATGTTTTTATTAACGGTTTTATTTAAATACCTTTTTCCTCTAGCTCTGTTCGCCTGGGCTTCGGCACTCGGACAATTATCACCCTTGTGACCTCGTACTTCCTGGCAGTAGTAACAAAACCAGGCACCAAATTCTATTAGTGGACAGTCCTTTGCCATATGACCCATTCGGTTGCATCTGTAGCATTTCACTTGTTTCATGTTCTCTTCTGCAGCAGCCCTCTGTACCCTGACTTCGGGTTTCTCTAATTTTTCTTTATTCTCGTTTTTAGTTTCTGCTTCTAACTGCATCATAAAAGACTTTATTTCATCTATGTTCATTTCTTTAAGATTAGTTTGTCTTCTAATTAAATCTACATTCCTCAGCTCTGGTACATTAATTGACACAGCCTGATAAAGTGCAGATCTAATCTCTTGTTCTGTGAGGGGTACCGCATCTTTACATGATTCATATTCTCTAATTATTGAATCGAAGCGTTCACAAAAATCACTTACTTTTTCGTCTTTTCTCATTTTAATTTGATAGAGTTTAGCTCGTACCGATGCATGAGTAACGTTTACTTCACTTTTTTTATATCCTCTCAATTTCTTCAAAATTTCTTTCGGATCTTTTTCATGTAGAATCCTTTTATGATAGTTTTCATCTAAATGATTGATTATTATATCTCTAACAAGACTTTTTCTCTTAGCAACTTTTAGTTCGGAGAGATTTTCTGGACTTTCAATGTTTGAATCTATTACATCTAACAACTCGTTATTCATTAACTCAGATTTTAAATAATCCATCCAAAGATCAAAATTGGATTTTTGCGTCAGCTTATATTCTCTTCTAATATGCAACCTTTGACTGTTCAATTCCAATTCTATAGCTCTTTTCATTGTCTCTAAACTCCTATCTTTTTCGGCTGAACAGACTGTTATTTCATTTAATTTTCTCTTTTTAGACTCTACCTCTAGTTCTTTAACCGTTTGTTTACTGTTTTCTACTGAACTTTGGGTATCTTTATTGCTTACCTCTAAACGTCTAAGTTTAACTTTTTCTTTCTCTAAGTTTAAACGGGAGACTTCCACCATATTCTCCATCTTCTCGGTGGCCTTCGTCATTACTTTATCCAGCACCTGCATCGAATTGTCCATTTTTTCGACCAATTTTTCTTGCTTTTCATATAATATTTTGGTTCCAATTGGCAGTACTGGACGGTTCTCTTCCCATGCTTTGGTCACATCTATATTCTCTCTGACTTTAGGCAAGTTCTTTTTCGGGATTGCACCTCTTCTTTCCATCTCCTTTTTATCTTTTGCTTCTATACGGAATTTTGAAATTACTATTTTTATTTTCTCTGAATGCATATATATATTATTCTTCTGGACTACTTTATTTTCAAAAAAATACTCTCTTACCTCTATCTTTTCTTACTGTCTCCTCGTTTTTATCTTTTGCTTCTCTATCTATTACCGTGATAAAGCTGCTATCGCTGTCGTAGTCGACCAGCGCATGGCCTTCTTCTTCTTCCATCTATATCGGGATTTAAATATCAACTGAACATTAGCATTCTTTTTTTGACAAGATAAACCAACATTCGTATTGACAAATAACAATTTCTATCACTAGATCTTTTTCAGCGATAAAAATTTAATGCTTATGAGGCTATATAGAACGCACTGCAATTCACAATAACCCCAAAGCGAGAAAACCACGCGCCTCTGCAGGGCTATCCGCACGCGCACACCACTGTCCGTTGCGATCCCCAGCACTGCTGAAAAGATCTATGGGAGCTCGGGTTGATCACGCACACGCACGGGGCCCATACAAATTTACGCGGCTTCCCTAAACAGTAATCAAGCTACACTGCACAGCAAGTCATGCTCAATTACCGACCCGATACATATCGATTTCAAAAAAAATAAACTCATATAGAGTCATATAGAGTTTTTATACATACGCATACATTTACATGTATCGCAATCTAGCCATCTAGCATACGCATACATTTACATGTATCGTAATCTAGCCATCTAGCATCGATGCCATGTTGTTAGTCGAAATCGATTATGTGTTTGTGCGCGCCCAGCAACAAATTCTGCGCGCCAAAAACAATGACTCTCGCCGTCTACGATCGGACTTCCGCGCGCCAAAAATTCCGCGCGCCAAAAGAAATGACTCTTGCCGTTCACGATCGGACTTGCACGCGCACGTCGCCGACTTGCTACCAAGCGGCATTTTTCTATCTCTTTTTCCTTCATTATTCTCTACTTCTTTATTACACTTTACACATCTATTCTCTAATTCTCTTATTACCATTATTACCTCTATTTTTATTTCTCGAAAAAAATGGCAAAAACATCTATCTCCTTGTAACAGTATTTATCGAACGAACATTCTTATTAACTGAGAATTCTCTCGTTTTGCTCGTCAGCAACGAGGAATATTATTTACTTACCCTCTAATCTTCTAGATGCTTCTATCTCTTTCTATGCCCTTCGCCGGCGTTTCACACACTTCGTATATACACTTTCGTGCTATGTTCCTCACGCAGGGGAATCGTGCCCTGGGCCCATAACCTATTGGAAATATAATCAGGGACGACTTGAAATGTGGTGAGATGAGCAGGGAACACAACAATCTTGGTCTTTGTACACTCTGAATACTGTCTTTATTATATATAAGTATATCACACTCTGTAACTTAAACCGTAACCGACACGTCTGACGGTGATCGAGGCTCTTGTGAGCACCACTGATGCCCGCACGCACGCGTGGCGCGCCGAGTCGCGCCGCCAACCGGGGGCTGCCCTCTAGAAAGGCGGGAACTTATTGCTCGTTCAAAGTCTTCTTCCAACAGTTACGAATAAAAAAACGTTTTATTACATATAGAGTACGTATTTCTTGCAAGCGACAATACTTATCAAAAACATATAATAGCAAAACTATGGCAATGCATTCCCTTGTTAAATAATATTGCTAGACGTTATATATTGTTATAAGTGAGAATAACTTTTATTTACAATACATGAATAGTGATACGTTACTTATAATACAGCAATAAAGAATATTTTACAATATTTCATGTTTTTAGTTCTTTAAATAAACGCGCGATTTCTCAACGTTCTTATTGGTAGCGCCATTGTGTGTTCGTGCTGACGTGACCCAATCAAGAGAGATACATGACTTGACCAGACTCTCTATTCAGGGACACTAGATCAGAGTTACACCAGAGTTGCGGCAAGGTTGAACGTAACCAACTGTGTAAAATATCAGCTGTATACAACAGTAGCCTGATATTAAGATTATTCGACTAAAATAAGAACATCATAAAATATCATAGATTTGAGAACGATAATGTTAATTTTACAGTACCAAGTAATATGCAGAAATTAATATGCAGAAATTATTTTTCATTTTAAGAGCGGCGACAAAAATCAGCACAAAGGTTATCCCGTTGGCAACACTACAGTAACCTTAACTCGACTTTTATCGTTTTCACCCATCGACATATAAGGTTTGTTCTTTATTGCTGCACTGAGTTCATACTGCACTGCACTGAACGGAACTAGTGCTAGCAGGACAAGTTGTTTGTGAGCAAGTATAAAGAACGCGTCAGTGCAATAATTAACATGGCGATGATCTTGAATGATTTATTTTTTGAATCTTCTGATGATGAAGAAAATAATATGTTTCCATTTCAACCTATTGTGCGTTACGATGACGATGGTATGTATTTTATATGCAATGTATTATTATATTATGAAAAAATTAAAATTTTTTTTTAAATTAATTTAACCTAATGTAAACTAACCTATACTACGTTTACGCGAGCGTTATTTCTGTAGTAACTTACGATATATCACTCGTTTACGCGGAGTAAATTATCGTAAGTAACTACAAAATCCCGTTTACACGAAGGAATTATCGTAAGTTGCTACAGAAGTAACGCTCACGTAAACGTAGTAGTAGTACTAGTAGTAGTAGTACTAGTAAGTATAATTTTTTATTTGCAGATTTTTATGAGTTACACATGTTACATCCAATTTTCGGATTAGTGCAAAGAATTGAACATGTGAAAATAAACAATTATATCGAACATATTGTTCATAATTATAATAACGTTGATTTTCTTATGCACTTTCGCTTGTCAAGAAGAGCAGCATATCAATTAATAGACCAATTTACAGTGTCGGAAATATTTACTTCTATACAAGGTATTAACGAAATCAGTTTAACTTTAAATATATACAGCAAAAAAATAATAAAAATAATACTTAAAAAATGAAAATAAAAATATTTTATTATTTTGTTTATTTATACTTTATTTTTTCAGAACGTATACAAAATAATAAAATAAGCGCTGAAAAACATATTTTATGTTATTTATGGTTTGTGGGTCATCAAACAGGATCTTATCGAGATGTAGCAGATAGATTCGGAATAACAATAAGTGCGTTACACACAGTAATAACAAGAGTAACCGATTTTATTTTAGCTTTAGCGCATCATATTATTAAATATCCAACTGATCTCGAAAAAGAACAAACCTCAAACTTTTATCTACAACGAAAAGGATTTCCTAATATAATTGGTAAATATATAAGAGTATATTCTCACATTTTTAATGTAAAATATTTTGCTCATTGAAATCTTCTCATTATTGAAATCTCTTTCAGGTGCTATTGATGGTTCTCACATCAAAATAGACAAACCTGCGGAAGATCCTGATTCCTATATAAATCGGAAACAATATTTTTCCATTCATTTGCAAGGGACGGTTAATCATGACATGAAATTTATTGACGTATTTATTGGGTATCCAGGTTCCGTTCACGATGCAAGAGTTTTTAAAAATTCAACACTATATAATGATCTACATAATATTTGTGGAGGTAAATTGAAAACAAAAATTGGTTTTATAATATAAATATGGACCTATATTATATATGAACTGTTCATCCCTTACTAGAACAAAGAAATTTCTTGTCTACAGTGTGACAAAGAGATGCAAAATAACTTCACACTTTCCCCTTTAAGAAGTGCGCCCATTGAATGGCGCAGACATTAACAATCAATGTGTACACTTAGAAGAGAAAGCTTGAAGTTATTTTCAATCTCTATCATGCTGCTGCTACATTTTTTTACATGAGCAGTGCATATACATATAATAGTCCATGATTATACATTATATATATATATATATACATATATAATAATAATTTTCAGATAATTATTACCTGTTGGGAGATAGTGCTTATCCTTGTTTGAAACAATTGATTGTTCCATATAAAGATAACGGACACTTGACACGTGCACAAAGATCATTCAACCAGAAACTAAGCTCATGCAGAGTTGTTATCGAAAATGCATTTGGCTGCCTTAAGCAAAGATTTCGTCAGTTATATCACTTTAAATTGCGAGATATACCACGAATGGTACGAGTCATACATGCATGTTGTGTATTACATAACATTGCGAATGTGCAAGACCTACATTATTTTGAACCACAACTAAATGAAGAATATCCTGATATTGAATTACAAAATAGACCAATTGTAATGATCGATAATGCAAGGGAATATGAGGATGATGTGAGAGGAACGCATGTTCGTGACGAAATCTGTAATTTACTATCTCGATAAAAAGAATAATGTATTATAATTCAAATATTTTGTATTATAAATTTTTTTATTTTGTAATGCATAAAATACAAAATATAGATATACATGTATGTTTATAATATATATGCATAAAATTGTAGATATTATATTGCCAAGTAATAAACAAACATCAAGAAAACAGTTTTGTATGTTTACATTACAGTTAGATATTGCAGTTACTACATAAAAAAGTTATTTATTAAGATAATATTTAAAATAAAACAAAATAAACAGTATTGCATTAAATTGAAATAATGCCAAAAACAAAACAAAAATAAATTATAAAACTTTAAGTCTTTAACTCTTAATTAATTATTTAGTTTGTTTATCAAGATAAGCTTTTAATAAATTATTTCTTTCTTCTCTCATTTTGTTTGCAATTATCAATTGCTCCTGTACTTTGTCTAAATATTTTTCATACGATTGTCTCATTTGTCTATATTCCATTAATATCTCTTTTTCTCTTTCAATTTTATCGTGCTTTTCTTCTTGAATACGTTCTATCAGTTCTTTCATACTTTCTTGACACGATTGCAAAACTTTTGCTGTTGTGCCCATTTGCCTTTTGTTTCTGCTTTGCATTTCTTCAACAGAAAGTGTGTTTTGTAGATTAGACTGATTAGACATAGTTGGTGTTGTTGCTATTGGCATTGATTCTTGGTTGGTTGTTCCCGATTCAAATATTGAAATATCTTGACTGGCTGATGCGTTACTTCCTGTCGGTATATTTTCTGTTTCAGATACACCACTAGTGAACCTATAATGACATTAATTAGTATTAAATACATTAAACAATTTGTGTAACAATTTTATTTGTGTATAAAGAAATGTCTTCCATATATGTGTTCTTTAACCATTAACTAAACTTTAGTAATTATTATGTAAAAGATTATTTAATATTATCTAATATAAGAAATAATACACAAATTATTAAAAGAACTTATATAAAACTTACGTAGGTGTAGTTCTGTCAGTTCTCAGTATTGTGCCTTTATTTCCAGATGTGATTAGAGGTTCAATATTATGTTTACTCCCAATTAAATCCGTCAATTCTCTATAATAATGCATTTTATATTATAAAAAATATTTTCCTACTACAATTTTTTTTAAGATAGATATTTGAAAAAAGTTAAAGCAAAAAATCTTAGTGCATAAGTATATATAAATGTATTACATTTGTATATATATTATATTAATTCTTCAGTTAAAATATAATAACTTACGTTTCATATGGACATGTTACTCTACTTCTGCCAGTTTTTTTGTTATTTGTAATCATATTTTTGTAAGCTCTTTCTAATGATTTAAATTTATTTTCAGTTTGTATATTTGATACATTATAGCCTTGTATATTCATTTCTTCTGCTATTTTTTGCCATAATACTTTTTTGTTTCTAATTTTTCTTGTCGTAAGTAAATGTATTTTTTCTTTATACAAACATAAAAATAATTTTGTGCTTGCATCTGACCATGAAAATGTTTCTTCTATACTTTCTGAGCTTTCTGGTATTCTATTTTCCGTGTAGTTGTCTTGTTGATTTTCTTTATTGCTTTCGTTATTATTATCATTTAACGGAATGAACATTGACTTGTTGTTTACCGTACAATTTATGGAGTCGCAGTTAAAATTGATCTCTGAATAACAAATTTGAAATTCCAGCCCTCCTAAAAAAATAATATATAAATTTTCATTTTTGTTGATTTTTTAATTACTCTCATATTTTATATAATAGATAATTTGACTTACCTTCAGAAATGCAAGTAACAAATCCATTTTCATCAATTAAAATATTTCCTGCCGCATCTCTTTGTATAATTGCTGTTTCACTTTCCATGACTTTGCTTTCAGCTGATCTATTAGTTATAAAAATTCTTTTATATTCTGTATAATGTAAATAATTCATAATTTTGATTATAAATACAATTTTATGCAATAAATACACTAGTTTAATATTTAATAGGTTATTTTATATTTACAAACAATAAATAACCTATACTTAACCTAAAGCCCAATAAATAACCTAACTATACTTAAATAGATTATTATTCTCTTTTTTTAATATTTAACAAGTTACTTTAATATTCAATAAGTTAATTTAATATTTATAATTTGTTGTGATTACTTTATTTATATTACTATTTATGTTTTCAGCCATATTTACTTACCCGGTCCTTGCACTGCACTGCCTGACCCTGCCTCAGACCTAGGGCAGCGAGTACACTGAACTATCGCACTGAACTTGGTTACACTGCAATAAAGAACGGTTTTGTTCTACGTTGCACTGCAATAAAGAACGCTTCGGTGTCACTAGTGTACACTAGTGCAGAAAGTTCGGCAATAAATATAGTATAGACTGCGCTCAGTACGGGGATTCTCTAACTCATCCTTAACGACATTTTCGGTATCGTTGCGCAGGTATTATATATAATAAAAAAGCTGCGCAACGATACCGAAACTGTCGTTAAGGAGTTAGAGAATCCCCGTACAGGTATAGAAAAATATGACCGGTGACTCACACCGGTGGAAGAAAAGGGATAGCGACTGGAAAAGGTCAAGCTGTCTCTTTCTATCCAACAATATATAGATAAAGAGGAAACGAGGTAGAAGTCAACTCTACCGGACAGTTTTTGAAGGCTTTCATGTAGGGATCGCGTAGTTTATACTATATGTTGATGTTTCCACCGAACCTCATTTGGACCTTACTTAAAATTTTGTTGGGTAGGGTTCAGATTCGAGTTTGGTGTTTCCACCGTAAGAGTGCTCACCCTGGGTAGCGATCATGTAACTTTTTCCCTAGAGCGGAAACGTGAAAAGTGAAAAATTTCATGTAACTATTTCTTTCTATTGGTATTGAATAGAAAGAGATAAACTTTTCACTTTTCACGTTCCGTCCTAGGGGAAAAGATACATGATCGATCCCCTGATCTAAGAGCGAGCGTGGCGTAGCAGACAGCGCACTGGTCTGCTAAACCAAAGATAATATCAAGTTTGAATCCAGTCCTGGGTCCTGGTAGAACCAAAATAAATAAAATTGTATCGCTTGTCTCTCCTCGACGGAATGGCAGCCCGTCAGGAATATCCCTTGCCTCGAAACCCCCTCTACCTTGCTGTTTGGATTCAGCGTTAAACTGTAGGTCCCATGTGATAATATAAATTTTTATAAACAAATAATTAACATTTTTTGTTTATAAAAAAATACTTGTCTTCTGCAAATTATATCATCTTTATCATAATTTATTTTTATATAATTATATCAAAAATATTTAATTAAATATCTTTAATTTTCTATGTATAAATACATTCATATTTATATATTTAAATATCACATTAGACGAATATCGATCATCGAACATTTAATTTATTATAGTTAAACATGGCCAGATATCGTCAGACTTGAACAGTTTTCGATCAAACACAACCTTAGTTTGACTTATATCTGAACAGATATGGTCAGATGTAATGTATTTTGAATCGCATTCGAGTACAGATATGGTTATATCTAAACAGATACACTTAGATCTGGACTGTTTCGATGAAATTCAATCACAGACATGGTTCGATCTGAGCAGATATGGTCCGATTTGAGCCGTCAAAGACGCCCCATATATAAGGTAAATGTCTCACTGGCCGGACGTTTAAACATAATTCGTCACAAATAATACAATTTATAATATTAGAAAGATCTTTAATATAAATAATTTGTATTTATTCGAAAACTTAAGATTCTTTTTAACAGGAAAAAATTATTTTAATTCACATATATCAATTATTAATTAAATATTTACATAAATAATGGAGCATGTCAATGTACCAGTGGCCGGAAATAGGTTATGGCCTAGTATCCGGACATAACTTGTCCCAGTATCCGACCAATTAGAAAATTGGCATGTTGATGAAAAATATTGTTATAAATAGATATTTAATGACAAAAAACAGTTCTAAATTGATGTTTATATATCATTAATAATATTTTAATAATATTTTATTCTTGTCAATTGCATGATATAGGGCATTTAACTTACAAGTTAAATAAAGTTCTTAACTACCAGTAAACAGGCAGATAAAAAACCGAATAATTAAGCAAAATAATATAATTAGTTAAAAATAAACAATTTCGTGATTTAATAATTAGTTAAAGTTTAATTGTTTTTTCGTCACCGGAAAGCCTTTTTCACTGACATAAAAAATTCAGTTAAGCTCAATGAGGTAATGAAAAATAAATTTTGACTTTGATTATGGTAAAAATAGCTATTATGAATTAATAATTAACTTATTTTAAATTTTCACATTTGTAAATAAAGATAAATTGTCGATGAGTACTCTCTAAATCTGAATCAGTGAAAAGTAACTGAAGTGGCATATTTTAGACAGTTTAGACTGATATCAGTGAATAGTCACTGATGCGTTCAATGACTATTCACTGATATCAGTGTAAAATATGTTATTTCAGTGACTTTTCACTGATTCAGATTTACAGAGTAGTTTTAAAAGGTCTCACATGCAATTAAATGCCTTTAAAAACATTTAATTATTACACTTACCGCACAAATCTATTGATTACAACAGGCGACACTGCATGACACTAACCTCTCATTTTTTGACAAGTTGAGTTCGCACATGCGTTCGGCTATTGGGACCACTGATACTATTAATGTACCAGTATCCGGA
The DNA here is from genome assembly GCF_003070985.1 of Temnothorax curvispinosus. Classification (NCBI taxonomy): domain Eukaryota; kingdom Metazoa; phylum Arthropoda; class Insecta; order Hymenoptera; family Formicidae; genus Temnothorax; species Temnothorax curvispinosus. The sequence continues at coordinate 61,840 of NW_020210281.1, forward strand.
CACTTAAAAATCGTTTTAATTGTTATTTTTAGGATGAATTTCGTCAAAACGAGTTTTTAACTAATTTTTAAAATTAGATAATTGATTATTTATTTACATATTTAATTAAATATTCAATTTCTATACTATTAGCTAGATGCTTACGCTTAACGAATCTGTTAACAATTGACCATTATTCTGACAAACAACAGACATGTGCTCATTTAATCAATTTTTTTAAATACAAAAACTTAATTATGTTTACTTTTTTTTCACCCATTTAATTGTTAAATATTAAAGTTTTTTTTACAATAATTTCTATTTTTATTTTTAATTGTTCAAATAAATAGTAAGTATTTTTCTTCAATGTGGTCGGACACTGGGACGTTTACCTTAGTTATATAGTTATATATAAACATATTAAACATATATGACTAGATCTGCGCAAACATAAGAAGTCATATCTGAGCATATCTGACCAGATAAAATTTGATTTGGTCAGATCTAATCTTTTTTTTCCGGGTTTTCCATTAAAACATAATTACTCTCAAATCGGTTGTACTTTGTTGAACTGGAACTTATGCCAATAGTATGTATAAATAAGTTTCTATGATTTTGAATCAGATTCGATAGAAATATTCACATTTCGACCTATATGTTTTAATATATCTATATTGACTCCGATTACGCTTAATCGTAAAATAGCAATTAAAATCTTAATCGGAACCAATATAGGACATATTAAAACATAGGACGGAATGTGAATATTTCTATCGAATCTGATTGAAAACCATAGAAACTTATTTATACATACTATTGGCATAAGTTCCAATTATAACCGATTTGAGAGTAATTATGTTTTAATAAAGAATGCAGGTTTAGAAACACAAATCAATCTTATTAGACCGAATAGGATTTTCTAATGGTTTTAATCGAGCTTTTTCAACAGGGAAAGCAGTAAATAATTTGAAGCAAAAAATACCCAGACAACACATAAAAGTAAAAGATGACGAAAATATTGTTACGCCCGCGCTGAGACGGCCTTTAACTCCAAGCTGAAGCGAGCGGTCATTCCGCAGAAGTCGCGAAGCGTTCCCTTGACAACGGGCGGCTGTTAAAAAAAAAACGGAGCCTTAGATTCGAACCTCGGCTTTTAAAACTATTCTGACGTGTTCTCGGGTGTTCCCTTTAATAAAGAGATTTGTTACTCTTTTAATAAACGTGTCGTTATTTCCGCGGGTGCGCGAGTGTGCGAGTGTGAGAGAGTGCGTGTGAGAGAATGCGGAGCGCAGCGCAACAATATGTCTTTTTATAGTCGTCTTTTTGGCTAGACAAAAAGATGTTTAAAAGATGTCTTTTCGACTACACAAAAAATCGACTCTTTGACTGGACAAAAAGTCGTCTAAACGATATCTTACATAACGCTTTTTTTAATGTATCATGCACAAAAATTCTCATAATACATGTCAGGACTAAAGGGCCTATTTTATAACTTTTAATGGCAGTATTGTTATTGTTACGTTGTCGCTGTACATCTTTTGTACCATATACATTATACCTGTATAATATCAACGTAACGAAAACGATTGTCGGTAAAATAGTTATAGAAGAGGCACTTTTAATTTAAAATGTCAACTGATCGACTTGGAGCTACAAGGCTTTGAAGCGCTGAAAAATTATAGTAACGTTCAGCAGAGAAAACAGCTCAGTAAGCGTTTAGTGATTTTATTGTTCCTGATTATATAGTACGTTCTTCTGGATCTATTAAAGGTCTAAAAGAATACTTTAAATCATAGAGCGTTCACTGATACTGATTTATTTTAGGACCCTTAAGCTTCAAAAGTATTACATAGATGAAAAAATTGAAAGCTTGTTGGCCGAATACGATAAATGGAGCATTAAAATTAATAAGAAAGAAAGAATAGGAATTCATGAGGCAATTACCTCTACATTTGACCCAGAATCCGACTTGGATTTTTTTATTGTTTTTAGTTGACATTTTACAAACAAAAACCAAAACTTAATCTAAAAACACAAATATGTGAAAATATGACAAAACTGCAATATAAAGACAATTTTTGCGATGAGTATTATTTAAATAACATACTTTTGGTCCTTGAAATTGCTGCTCCAAATACGTGCAATGAAATGAAGACACAATGTGTTGATTTACGAAAAATACACTTATAAAATAAATTCTACTGTCGATTGCGTGAACACACACGTCTAATCAATTAAGAATCAATTAACACTAATTTTGAGTTTAACAGAATCAATATTTAAGTTAAATTTTTAGATTAATCGCGAAACCGAAAAGCGTATTGAGGTTTAC
>NW_020210281.1:69150-91556 GCF_003070985.1 Temnothorax curvispinosus
GACTCCACGAGAAATTTCTCCTCCATATCCTTTGAAATCTCCTCCTCCGATCTTCTTGTACTCCTGCGAATTCTCCCTACCATTTTCCCCTCCTTCTCTTCTCTCTCTCTCTATCTCTCCTTTTCACCGACCTATCCTCATGAATCTTCACCCCTATACTATTCCCTGCTTTTCTCCTCGCCTCCAACACCCGCCACTTTTTCTCTTCGTTTCCCAGCTTCACCAAAATGGTCATCCATATTCCTCTCTGCCCCATCACAATCACCTCTCTCACCGTCACCCTTACCTTTAGCCCTTCCTCGAATAGCTCTTTCACTTTCTCCCAATTCGACTCCTTGCCTCCTTATTTCTCCTTCTCGACCCTTAAGGATCCATATACCTCAGTAGGTCTAAAAAATAGGTGATTTTTGTGAATTTTTTGTGGAGAAAGTGAACAAAATAAATCATTCAATATTTTTGGATTATATTTATGATACTTTTAAGTAGTTATACAAATTTTTTTAGCCCGTTTGAATAATTTGGCGAAGCGAGATACTGGGCAACGCGCGGAATAGGTTGCTCCATGGCGGAAGTCCTCCAGGTCGTAAAATGTGTCTGAAACATCGAATCAATCGATTTTCCTGTTCAGTATAAGTGTCCCTATAGAGTAGACTAAACAAAATTATTTTGAATGAAAATTCATAAAATAGCGGCAGTTAAAAAAAAAAATTAATTTTCACTATAAATTTTCGATACTTTTTTGCTTATAAAAAATTGAATATTGCATACATCGATATGATTGTAGTCTACTCTATAAGGACACTTGTACTGAACAGGAAAATCGATTGATTCGATGTTTCAGAAACATTTTACGACCTGGAGGACTTTCGCCATGGAGCAACATATTCCGCGCACAGGTAGCCGTTGCCCAGTATCCCGCTTCGCCAAATAGGCTGAAAAATTTTTATAACTACTTAAAAATATCATAAATATAATCCAAAAATATTGAATGATTTATTTTGTTTACTTTCTCCACAAAAAATTCACAAAAATCACCTTTTTTTTGGATCTATTGAAGGATATAGACCCTTAAAATTACATTCCTTTTCCTTAGTTTGTCCTGGTTCCTTTCCCCTACCCCCGCCCACCATTTCTTCTTCTCAGTCCCACTCTCCTCGTATTCCTCCCTCTTCCTTTTGCCTCCACTTTTGCTCCATTCTTTCTACCTTTCTTTCCAAGCTCCTTACTTTCTCCTCCAGCTCCTCCATCTTCTCGTCCTTTTTCCTATCGTCCTCTTTCCTCTCCCTCAGCATCTTTCTTACTTTTTCCTCCACAATTCTCTCGACCGCCTCTGCTATTATTCTCCCCTCGCGCTCCATCCTGGGTAATCTGTAACAAGTGCGTTATTACTTTCCTCTCCCTTATTCCGCTTTCTCTTCCGCATCTCTCTCTTTCTCTCTGCCCTATCACGCTTATCTCTTTCACCTCTACATTTACCTTTGATCCTTCCGCAACCTATCCTTTCACTAATCACCGCTTACTTTTCTCCTCGTCTTATTCTCCTTTCCGCAACCGAATTTTCTGCTCAACTACACGTGCGCCGGGCCTTACTCACGCGTCCGCCTCGTGCCGCCAAGTCAGACTTTCGATTGCTCGATCCCTCGACCCGTCGCGAAAACTCCCTGCTCCGTTCCGTACCTGCCACGCCACCATCACATTCCTCTGTCTCTCGACAGGTCGATCGATCACTCGCTCGAAACTGCATGCTGCCATCTCGCTCGGCTCCCTCATCGTGTAACCTGGGCCCTTTATCTTCCTGCTTCACATCCTAACCTCTCAGGAGTGACCTTACTTTCTCTCATCACTGCACCTCAATCACACTATCCTCAACCTCTCCTCCACTTTCCCGACTTCCTCCGATCCTCCTCCACAGGCTCCTCCACCCTACTTCATCCTCCCTTGCTTTACCTCCTCTCGAAAACCCTTTTCTTACTCCTCTTCCACTCCGGGCCAAACCGTCCACCGCTCTCCCCTCTCTAGCTCCCCCCTTTAAGTTTTATTAACATAAACCTTAATGCACGCTGTCCGTCACATCCTTCACTCGTATAACTACTATTTATATTTTATTTACTTTTACGATAATTATGTGCAATTTTTTATAATAAACTTTCATAAGTTAAAAAATGGAAAAACACGTTCTATCAAGCGAAATAATCATAACTTCTGTATACAAAATAAAAACAAAACCAAATGAAGGACAAAATAAAATTAATATTTTATATAAAAAAGTTAATAATTTCTCGCGAATTAAATTCAGCGAATTGAAATAAAACAAACTTAACCATTTAATTGTGTAGATTAAATTGACAAAAGAACCCCTAAAACTAAAATATTTTATAAAACACACACGCACGCACGCACACACAGGTAAATAAATTTAGAAATTTTTAGTTGGCGCTAAAATTGTTACAATATTGTTTAAAGAATTATAAGTACATTCGGGATAAAAGTATCTTCATTTTACAATTTTATTAAATAACGCACGCAACAGATATTTTTTTAAATAAGAGATGCAAAAATAAATAAATTTTTGAAAAAATTATTTGTTGCGGTTAAATACACATAAATGTTCTTATTATAAAACTGTGCGCACATGTAGGAGGGAGAGGGGTAAAAAGATGAACTTAGAAATTTTTTGTTGCTGCCAAAAAATGGTTAAAGGGTGAAATCACCTTTTATATATAGAGCGGCTTTTTGTTTTTCTCGATATATTTCGGAAAGTATTCAAGATATCAAAAAATGTTTCAAATAAAAGTTTTATGGTAAAAACATCTTTATTCAACCGCATTAATAAAATTTCAAAAAAAAAAATTTTTTTAATTTTCAATTAAAATTCAATTAAAATTTTGTTTAAAAAATTATTTTAAAAAAATATTATTAATTTTGTCGAATAGAGGAAATTTTACTGTAAAACTTTTATAAGAAACATTTTTTGATATCTTAAATATTTTTCGAGATATATCGAGAAAAGCAAAAAACCTCTGTACTATGAGCAGTGGTTTCACCCTTTAAAACCGTTTTTGGGCAGCTACAAAAAATATCTAAATTCATCTTTTTACTCCCCCTACATGTGTGGAAAGTTATATTCCTTTTTAGTCGAATAATCTTAATATCAGGCTACTGTTGTATACAGCTGATATTTTACACAGTTGGTTACGTTCAACCTTGCCGCAACTCTGGTGTAACTCTGATCCGGCGGAAACAGATAAACCAACCTGACTCTAACCCGACTCTGACTCGACTCTGACCCAATTCTAACCCTCGGTGGAATACTCATTGAAATAAAATGTTCTTTCGTTGCAATAAAATATTTTTTAAAATTATAACTTTAAGTTTTATTAACATAAACCTTTTATTTATAAACCAAATTTACGTAAAATATAAAGAATGAAAACATGTCTACAATATGATTTTAAAATACGACTAAAAGATATCTAATATTGGATGTCTTTTAGTCATCTTATAAGTTTTGGCTATAAGACAACATTTAGTGGGACATAAGTCATCTTTTAATAAAGTTTAAGCTCTAACGAAAAGATTTATACCGAAAATCTTTTAGTCATTTTTAAGACATTTTTGTGCTTTCTGGGTATTATTAATGCGCCAGACATATGTATATTACAATTCTATTGTTTAAATCTTTTTTTCTAAAAAAGAATAATTATATTATAAAGTTATGTTGGACTTCCGGTTCTGATGCGACAGAGTGACACGTGGCGATTAGGAACGAGCTTTCGATAGTATGCGAGCGTGTAGGAGAAGGCTGGTGAAAGTGTAAGTAAATTAAAGAGAGTGTGGAGGAGGTGAAAGCGTGTGGGGGAATGGAGAGAGATAAGGAAATAAAGGGAAAGAGGGAGAGAAAGGGAGTTTGGTCGAAGTAGTTGAGAGCAGGACGGCCAGAGAGTACGAGAAGTATAGAAAGCGCTCGGTGTCGAGCGGTAAGACAGGTAGGGACTACAGAGGTGATAGAAAGAAAATGGCGGAGAGTTATCACTGCAAGGCAGCGGGAACAAAATGATTGGGAAGATAGGGTATAGTGGGGGAGATAGAGGGTGAGAGAAAGATGTGGGAGCCTCGGGAATGTGGGAATGTTAAAAAGGAAAGGGGTTATGATTCTGCTAAGCAGAAGAAGAGGGAGGAGTCGTTTAGGGGTAGTAAAAAGACTTTCAGATATTCATGTAGAGGGTAAAGAAGGAGGAGAGTGAGTTAAAAGAGGTTATTAAGAGGTAGAGGGTCATGAGGGAAATGAAAGGAATGAAAGAGTAGAAGGAGGATTATAGACAGATGATGGAGGAAGTAAAGGAGAGATTCAGAGAGTAGCGGAGGATAATGAGAGAGGAAATGAAGGAGATAAGAAGAGACTTTTTAAAGAGGAGCAAAGAAAGTAGAAGAAGAGAGGGAAGAGATATTAAATTGCATTAAGAGATTAAAAATGAAAGTGAAGGAGTTGGAAAAGAGTAGGGGGAGAGAGAGTAAAGTAGGGAAAGACGGAGAGGGGGAAGAGATAAGGACAAGATAAGGAAGCTGGAAAGAAGAATGGAGAACGGTGAAGAGAGGAGAAAGACTGTAATAATGAAAGGTTTAGAGGTAAAGAAAGGAAGGCGGTAAGAAAAATATTAGGGTCATAGGGGTGAGGCCGATGAGGTAAATATAGAGGAGGTTAAAAGAGTGATGGGGAAAAGGGTAGAGAGATGGTTTTGGTGAAGACAAAAGATTAGAAGCAAAGAGGGAAATTCTGGAAGGAAAGTGAAATTTGAAAGGCAGGAAGAAGAAGATTATGGAAGACTGGACATTGAAAGAGAATAAAATGAAATGGAGGCTGGAGAAGATTGCGAGCTGGGAAGAGAAAACGGGGAAAAAAGGTGAAGCTAGTACTTGGGAGGTTATGAATAGATGAACAATGCTGGAATGGGATGAGGAAGAGGAGATACTTAAGGATAATAGAGGGAATAAGAGAATAGAAGTTTAGAGGGGAGAAGAGGGGGATGAAAGGGGAAGCACAGTAGAAGTAGAGAAAGAGAGGAGAGGGGGAAAGGAGGGAGGAAAAGAGAAGATAAAAGGGAGGGAAAGTAGTGGAACGTTACCTTCTGGAATGTGGTAGGATTGGAAAATATAAGGATAAGGATTTTTGGACAGGATTAAAAAAATAAGATGTGATGACACTAATGGAAACTTAGACGGTACAGGATAGAAAAGAGTAAAGGAGAGGTTACCAGATAGGTATGAATGGGGAATACAAGCAGCAAGGAGAAAGAACAAGAAGGGAAAAGCTGTAGAGGAATGATAATGGGAATAATGAAGAAGCTGGTAAAAAAAAGAAAAGATAGACGGGGGTTGAAAAAAAAATAATGATAGATAGAGTAAGACAGAAGGAAGAGAGATGGAGAATAATGGGAGTCTATGCAGAGGAGGGCATAGAGAAAGCTTTGAGGGTTTTGGAGAAATGGATAGAGGCTAAGGAGGTTGGAGTTAGAACATTGATAGAGAGAGATTTTAATGCAAGATGGGGGGCAAGTAAGGGAAAAAAGAGCTAGGTGAGGATGGGGTGGAGGAATTAGGAAAGAGGAGGTCAAAGGACAGGAATATTAATAGGGAGAATAAGCTTATAGTGAACTTCCCGGAACTTCCTTGGAAGAAGATGGTGCATCTTCACGGAAACATAAAGGAAGAGGAGGAAGAGATTACCTATGGGGGAAGAAAGGGGTAAAGGAAGGGAAGGAGTACACAGTCATAGACTATATAATAGAAGAAGAGGAAGTAAAAGATAGGGTAAAGAGATAAGGATATGAGACAGTGGATTCCGACTATCAGCCAGTGGAGGTATGATTAAAAGAGGTATACAAGAGAGGGAAAGGATGTAGGAGAAGAGGAAGGAGTTGGAGAAAGGTTTAGAATGAAGAGAGGAAGCGTAAGTTCAGGCAAAAATTGGATAAGGTAGAATTAGGGGAGAGAGAGGTAGAAGAGGAATGGGAAGAAATGGAGGAAAAGCTGAAGAAGGCAATTAATGAAATGGAAGGTGAATTAGGAAAGGGGAAAAAGAGGAAAGTGGGATGGTGGGATGAGGCGTGTTTAGAGAAGAAGAAAAAAGTAAAAAAGGGAACTAAGGAATTGGAGACGTAGAGGAGGGAATGGGGAGAAGTATAGAAGAAGGAAGCAAGAGTATGTGGGAGGAAAAAGGAGGAAAGGAGGCAGGAAAGAAGGGCGGCAAAAGCCAGAAAGGTGAATAAAGTATAGGAAATTGTAAATAAGGAGAGAAAGAGACGCAGGAAGGTAAACAAAGGAATAGGAATGGGGGAGTAGAAAGAGCACTTCACGAGTCTCCTGGCAGGAGTGAAAAATAGATTTACTAAAGGAGGAAAAAAGGAAAAGTGGAAAGGAGAGAAAGGGAAGAAAGAAATAAGTAAGGAGGAAGTAGAAAAAATTATAAGAAAATTGAAAAAGGAGAAGGCAGCAGGGATTGATGAAATTCCGAGTAAAGTGTAGAAACATGGAGAAGAGTTGGAGGAGTGGATTAGAGCAACAGTAGATTTTTGTAACAAGGTTTGGAAGGGAGAAGGTTGACCGGAGAACTGGAAGAGGGGATGATCATACCTATAATGAAAAAGAGAAAGGGAGAGAGAGTGGAGGATTAGAAATGTCACATTATCTACCCTGTATAAGGTGTATGTGGCAGTGCTGACAGAGAGGTTAAGAGAGAAAGTGGAAAGAAAGAGAATTATCCCACCAAACTAGACAGGATTTAGAAATAGGATGGGGGACAGTGGATAACATCTATGTACTTAATTATCTGTAAAGAAATTATTGCAAAAAATAATATTTTTGGTAATTAACTATCAACTTAATTATCTGGTCAACAGACAATTGGGAAGGAAGGAAAAAAAGCTGGTGGCGATGTTTGTGGATCTTAAAGTGGCATTCGACTCGATAGACAGGAGGGTTTTGATTGAGGCAATGAGGGAGCAAGGAATCAGGAAAGGGTTAATAAAGAGGATCCAAAAGGTATTGAGGAAAGACAAGAATTAAGGTCAGAATAGGGAAGGATCTAGGAGAATGTTTTTGGACGGCAAGAGGGGCAAGGCAAGGGTGTCCGTTGAGCCCGCTGCTATTTATCATTTAGATAGCGGACTTGAAAAAAGAGATGGAAAAGGTCAAGTGGAGAAAACTAAGCTAGGTGAAAGAAGGGTATGCTCTAGAGTACGCGGGTGACTTATTATTAATGGCAGAGAGGAAGGATGAGATGATGGGAAGATTTGAGAATTATTTGGACAGGAAAAGACCGGAATTAAATGTAGAGAAAACTAAGATTATAAGATTTAGAAAGGGAGGAGGAAGGATTGGAAAAAGATATCGGAGGAGACAAGAAAAGAGAGTGGAGGAAGTGAAGGAGTTTCGGTACTTAGGATATATACCACCGTCAAAAAACGGTGGACAAGAGGCGCACATAAAAGAAAGGGTTAGAAAGGTGGCTTCAGTAATAGGGCAAATATAAGGGATGGGAAAAAGGAGGTTTGGCAAGAATTGGGAAAGAAGACTGTGGCTGTTCGATAAGCTAGTGTGAACGGTGTTGAGGTATGGGGCGGAAGTGTTGGAGCTGGGAAAAGAGGGAGTGGATAGATAGATTAGAAAAAAAATATTTGAAATGAGCTTAGAGTAGACGGGAGGACACGGGTTATTTATAAGGGAAGAGTTGCAGAGGGAAAAGTTAGGAGGTAGGGCTGGAAGACGGGCGTGGGGATTTGACAAAAGAATGGAAGAAGGAGGGGGAAGCGAGGTGGCAAGGATGTGCTGGGAGGACTTGCCGGAAAGAGCAGTAAAAGGCAGGGTGAGCTCGAGTTAGGAGGAAGGGAGGAGAACATTTTTCGGCGATAGAGGAGTATATTAGAGAAAGTGGAAAGGGAGGGAGAAAAGGCGAAGGCTTGGTTCGACAAGATAGAGAAGAGGAAACAAAGCAAAGAACAAAGAGATCCCGGGAAAAAGAATTAGATCTGACCAGATCAAATTATATCTCAGCAAATCAAATTTTATCTGGTCAGATATGCTCAGATATCTGACCATATCTGCTCAGATCGAACCATATCTGTGATTGAATTTCATCGAAACAGTTCAGATCTGACTGTATCTGTTTAGATATAACCATATATCTGGGGCATTTCATGCCAAATCACCGAGGATTTTTCTCGACCATTTTTGATTTAACAAAAATTTTTTTGTGTTTTTATACTAAATAAAATTAGCGTCCATAATTTTTTTTAGATTTTTATTTTTACCCATACTTAAGTTATAGATTTCTTCAAAAAAATGCAGTTTAAAACTTCAAATGCCTGTAACTTTAGAAAGAAAAAAAGATATTGTAAAATATGAAATAATCTTTCTTTTTTTTGTTTTTTACTGTATTTTTTGAAGAAAATATAAAAAATGTTTTTAATGGACAATACGACTGTTTTTTTAGAATTTAAGTAAAAAATATTTTTTTTTAATGCGACCATTTTGATTTTTTCAAATAAATATCAAATTTTAGAATTAGTTTCAAAATTTTTAAGCCATTGATGAAGATGAGATTTTAATAACTGCAATTTTTTAAGAAACTTTTTCTTCATTTTTTTTCAAAAATAATTTTTTTAAATAAGATAGGCTCTACCGATGGCTATCAAAAAATTTGATATAGACAGCAATTCTGAAATTTTGATTTATAGATAAAGAGAAAATTTGAATATTTTTTATTTTTTAATTGCATCTTTACTTATTTTTATTATTAAATAACATTTTTTAATGGAATATTATAAATTGGGGAACAGTTTTTTTATACGAAAGGAGAAGAAAATGTCCAATGCGTGAAGCCTCCCCCGAGAAGAGAGACTTATACGCCGCATACCCCGGGGGCTGGTCACCCGGGGTTATGTGGGGCTCCACTAAAAACTCCCCTTGCATAGTCTACCGTGACTGTACGCCCAAGCCACAGGGACGCCAAGCACTACTACTGTGGCGTGGGCAGTCTACGCGCGTTATCGCGCCCTTCCCCCGTAATTCACGCGCGTAATGGTCCCATAACGGTGTTGGAGACATACAAACGCGGATCGCCCGCAAAACACATATCGGACAAATCAATTGGTGCGTCCGGTAACGCGCCAATCGATCGATCTCGAGAGCCCGCGAGATGCAATGCGGGCTACATCTCACGGGCCTCTCATCGATCTGCGTCGCGAATGTGTTTGCAAGGCGAACCGCAAAACAGGTCATCATTCCGACCTGTAACACACAAGGACGGATCATCGGTCCGATCCGAAAATATCCGAAACGGCATCCCCGAGACTCACACCATGCGAAGCATGGGAGTCCTGACTACGCCATGCTCGAAGAGCATCCAAATACACCGTAGAAAGATCCCTAGGCGTCGTCCTCCGATGCAGCGTCCTCCAGCATGAATTGGGAGGCAAGATTTCGTACCTCCGCTTCCTCGGCCTTCCGGCGCCTCTCAGCATCCTTCTTCTGGAGCATAACTCGGACTAATCCGGAACAAGTAAGATCCAAAACATCCATGACCCGTAAGCAACTGGGTCATGTGAAATTTGAGGCCGCCATGCACGCGGTCGATCCACAGGTCCAAGTGGGGCCAAACGTATTCTCTTGCCAAAGACGCATACATCCCTGAGCCAACGCCTCCAACGGCGTCGCAGACGTATACCTTCGTCGCTCCTGTTGTCGTTGACATTCTTCAAGGTCCATGCAGGTTTCCGCTTTAAAGCGCGTATCCTCTCGAAAGTCTTTATAGGACGCAGCTAGCAGATCGAGCGGTGGGACTCAAGCCAGCAATATAACCGCATCCATAGACACGGTTCTATATGCCGTGATTACGCGTAATGCCGTTTTCTGCGCTTGTAAAAGAGAGCGCTTCTCTCGAAAGACCGAGAACTCGTCGCTCCAAACCGGAGCCTCGTAAGTCATAACGGAGAGTAACACACTATAATAAAGTCGACGCTTGTTTTCGACTGGGTCCCGCAAGTTGGGCAGCAAGCAACCAAGCGCACGCGAAACCTTGCCCACCTTGTCAGCCACGTACCGAAAATGATACCTGAATAACCATTGATTGCACAGGCACACAAAAAATAAAAAGTGTCTTGGCCGAGACACTACACTAGTGTATTCCCATGTATTTTGACCCGCTGAATCCGAATCCGAAGTCAGAATTGTCAGATTGGCTCTCAGTTTCGAGCAAACCTAAAAAAAAAGTGTTCGTTTCGTGGACCCGCGAAAACGATCTAATATGAATCTAACTAAAATCATATTAAATCATATTTAATTTGGGGAAAATTCAAATTAAATCCAGATTTTATATTAAAATTATATTTGTTTAAATACAGTTTTAATTTGCACTTATTAAAATCAGTTATGTAAATTAAATATGATCCACAATAAAATAGGGCTTTAATTAAAATTTAATTAGATCACTTATGTGGATCATATAACACTTCGAATCAAATATGGTTTTAATTTGTATTTAATAAGATAACTTATGTGGATTATATATATGATCCAGAACCATACATGATGCAGAATATTTATATATAAGACTTTAATAAAAAATTAATGTGTTCTGTATGCGACTTTTACTCGATTCAATTGCGGCTTTAACCCAAATTTGGTTTTAATTTGATTCTTATTAAAACGTATTTTTGTTTAAATAATGTTTAAATAATATTTGCGGTTTTGGACCTCGCACAAAAAGGCTGCGAAATGGCTCCCAGTCGATTTGGCTGAAATTTGAATATGATGTAGTTAATGTTGTCCTGATCAAATGTCTCATAGGGCTGGAAGACCAATAATAGCTAGTTTTTGAGATATTCGACTCCAAACATTGAGAAAATAGATGTTTTAGCGTATGTATTGTGACGTGACATTTGTCGCGCCCGCCGCCCAGGCGATAGCTCGGCCGAGGGGAAGGTCAGGGATGGCGCCTCGACTCGGGTCGAGGAAGGGCTACCCGCGTTAACTAACCTTTTTTAAGAAACATTCCGTAGGGATGACAGGTGGTGCCGGAGCGTGGGATCACGACCTGTTGTAACGGCAATAGTCGCGACGAGGGACAAGCAGGCGCTCGGAGGACGCACGACGGAGTGGTCGGCCGACGGGCGGGCCACCGGGACCTGCCGCTGGAAAAGCGCCGGGAATGCCTCGCCCAGCATAACACGGCCCCGCCGCGGCAGGAACACGGGTGCGCCACCGCGACTGCAGCGCGGGTGGACGACCCACACACTCACCCGACGGCGCCCCAAGGGCCGAGCGGCGCCGCCACGGTCTGATCAGCCGGGCGGAGAACCGCGAGGGGCCCGCGCACAACCAGCAGCCGAATCAAATGTGCCGCGGGAAAATGGCGAAAATCGTCTGCAACGTCGCGAACAGGGCGACGCACACAACCAATCGGCGGGGCGGAAGAACTGCGAGCTTGAGGGCGCAAGTGCGGGGGTCCGGCGTGGTCCCGCCGAGCCGGCCGCTCCTCACTGTCGATCTAGCCGCGGACGAGGAGCCACCCTTGGAGGAGCGCCCCGACACCGCCGAGCAGCAGCAAGCAGCCAATTGTAAGATCTCCCCTCCGGTGCTGCCTATTCTTTGAGGGCTCGATCTCGGTCGCGACACGGTGCCGGAAAGGCGCATATCGAGTAGATTACCGTGTGAATCGGCCGGATTACGTGTCGTACTTAGCTACCGGCTCCCGCCGGTGGGGATGCCGGAAAGATTATCGCGGCTGCTTGTCGGGATCGCGGGCACGTGGCCGGCCGAGATCGCAGCCAGAAACAAGAAAAGCCCTACTCGAGAACTTGCGTGGGATCGGCAGTCAATTCGCGTATAGCGTCGTGTGCGTCTTGTAAATAGTGCGTTTAGAGTTGTGAATTACGGTATATTGTCGCGTGTCGCGTACGGAAGTCCCGTGTGCGTGTCGGGAGGGACCGCGCCGGGCTCCTTTTGCGTATCGTTGTCGCGTTATTGTCGCGTTTCGCGTACGGAAGCCCCGTGTGCGTGTCGGGAGGGACCGCGCCGGGCACCTTGGGGTGCGTCGGGGTGCATTGCGGGCCTCGCGGATATCTTGCGCCGTGCGTGCGGGCAAATATCGTCGCGTTTGCTCGCATGGAAGTCTCGCGAGCACGCTATGCAGGCGTTGCATACATTGTGTCGTGCGGGTGAGAATTTTGCGTCGGGCGTGTAAGAATCGCCGAGCGTGCGGGATCCGGAGATTGAGACGTGGGCAGATTGACGTTACCGCGGGGTCGTGCGTGGTATTGAGAGCTTCGCGAGCGTGACCATTACGCACTTCGCGCGTGCGGTGACGGCCGACCTGAGTGCCGCGGTAATACCGGCCATTTGAGCGGGATCCGGCCTTGGATTCCTGATACGATTTATACGTTTGTGTTTATTGGAGGAAATATATCAAATTCATATTGTTTATCGTCCGGCTTTATTTCTGTGTTGCTTGCGTTACGCCCCTTCTCCACCTGCATCCCTTTCACGCGGAGCTACGCCCTGAGCTTGTGGCGAGATTAAGGAGGAGAACGTTATCGAGACGTGGTGCGCGTCTATAATCGCACCTGGCGCCCAATCATATGGTATCGCCCAAGATCTAAGATACGGGAATTTCGGTGAGAGAAGTGACTTCGTTATCCCCTTCGAGCTACCGTCCGGTGGTCCGCGGATTAATTTGTAGCCGCGCTCCCTCGGCCAGCGAGACCGAGGGAAATCGGGTTGCAGTATGTATACGAATTGCATGTGTATTCGTGTGCGCTCGCGCGCATGCAGGTGTGTGCGTATGTGTGTGGGTCGGTGGTTGTGTGTGTGTGTGTGTGTGTGTGTGTGTGTGTGTGTGTATGTGTGTGCCCTGCTCTCGGCGTAACCCAGGATCAACGACGTGGACGTAGCAGGAAGCTGATCCCTTTGGGGTGTTGGTTTAAAGTGAGTAATCCCCTAGCCTCTCACGTGTGTGTGTGTGTGTGTGTGTGTGTGTGTGTATGGGTGTGTGTGTGTGTGCGTATGCGCGCCCGCGCGGGCGCGCGTGTGGAACTTCTAATTAAGGCAGGTGTTTATTCCTTGGAAGTGGTCGGTTGCCTGCATCAGCGACGGTTTGAATTAGTGTAGTTGACGGATATTTTATGTGCTCTTCGTTTCTAGCATAACCCAAATACCACAAAACGCTACATATGTGAGCACAAGTACCCAGTGTATGAGTACCAGACTTGTAGGTACAATAATATCCTAATATTGGTGACAGCTCCTCGTCTATGTTTTCGTCCATACCATCGTCTATCTCATTAGCATCGATGGATTTATATGAAATCCAAAGTTGATATTTCGTCGCATTACGAAACCTAGAATAAATTCTCACTTTCAGTAATCCTGGCTGTGGAAGACGGTTTGCATCACGTAACATGTCGATTTGGAATTGCTTATCGTTGTTTCGTTGTACGTTGTCCTGAATGTATGAGGGTGCTAGTTTTATTTGATAAACACCAACCGTTAAATTCTTAAGGTATTCAATGTCTAGCATTGGAAAGTCTATTAACTGCCCCTCATTTATTGGTACCAATCGTTGAGCGTTTTTGGTTCTCAGATTTTGAACCTCAACAAGAGTTTGTACAACGTTCGGTTCTCTCGCTTTTTCGAGCATACGATTAGCTCTTTCTACGTCAGCTCCTTCCATATGGATAGTGGGATGATATCTATTTATGATACCTGCTATTTTACAAAAATCACCAATATTAGGAACAGATGCATCGGTACTGTTTGCTGTAGGAATTTGAATATTAGCTTTAAGTGTCCGTTTCTGGCTTCTACAATCCACCTTTGTTTTGTGACAAGACGGGAGTCATTTGCATCTTCTGTCGTGAGTTGGGCCTCATTTCGTGGAAGAAGTGCTGGCATCTTCCATGTGATGCCCAAACGCCTCAGAAGTTCAATTGCATCCCTATAACCTCTATCAAGTATGACAATATCATCTTCTTGGAACCATCTTAACATCCTTTCGGCGTCTCTATCAAATTTATTTTGCAGTATCGCAGCGTCATTATTGCGACTGTCAGAGAAGTACGGCCCCTGTATATCTAAAATATAACCATCAGGAGCAACTATCAATACTGGTTTGATTAAGTGTCGACCTTTGTGAACGCAATATGACTGTCGAAGAGCTCTGAAATAACTACTTTTCTGTATATATATGTACGTACCATCAATGCATGTAATTACTCTAGGAGTTTGTGGTTCCGAATTATGCAACTGATTGGCAAAATCGGTTACATGTCTATCGATATAATCTTGTCTCGTTATAGCGTCAAATCCTATATTCTGTGGTACAAAACGAATCATTAAAGATTTTTGCACTGTCTCAACAGCCATACTTGTTGCCTGCCTACTCGAGTAATGAAACATAACTTTGAGAAACTCATCTGACAAACCATGACGAATTTTACATAAGAACATAAGAAGGTCCTTTTTATATACATATCTATTACCACCAGGACAAGGAACTGCATCACAAAACGTGAACAATTCTTGGAATTGTTGTTTGTTTATAGGATACAGACATTGAAATTCATTATCCGAAAGATTTGTAACGATGCACCCCGTGCGCTAAGCATCGTTCCCGGCTAACAACCGCCGGATGCCGCCCGACCGACGACCAGTCGGGCGAAGATCAGGGCGCGGTGCGCCCACATTTTAAGATTAATTCAAAACACACCGTGTGCGCGGGCCAAGCGCGGCACCGGTGCCTCCCGACGAGCGACGACGGAAGCCGAGCCGCACCGAGGACGAGCGCGGCGCCGCGCCGCCCCACCACAGCGCGACGATCGGCGCTCCTAGCGAACCCGCCGCGCCGGGCGGGTATATAAACCGCCGCTCCGACGAGAGAAAGAGACTTCGTCTAAAGATCCAGCGTACCGCTACTTCCAGACGAAACTATCTCGACTCCTAGGGAACACGCCAACGAGGTCCGGTGCTCCGAGCCTCGACTGAGGGCTCTCAGGTGTTCCCGCACTCCCTCAGAAACTAACCCCGAAGGCACGGTTACGCGGGGTCGAGCGCGCTCGGCCTCGCAACGAGGGCTCTCGCTGCCGCCGCCCCGGGGCCCCGGAAATCCTCCATCCTACGCTACGCGTTCCCGCACGCATACGACTATTATCGCAATACCGCGGCGTCCGCAAGCGTACAGGCATTACCGGTAATATACCGAGTCCGTCCAGTATCTTAATACCGCGTCGTTATCAAGTGCACATGCACTACCTGTAATATACCGCGTCCGCCTATGTAATATGTAATATACCGAGTCCGTCAATGATCGTAATACCGCGCCGTTTGCCAGTGCGCACGCACTACCTGTAATGTACCGAGTCCGTCTATGTAATATACCGAGCCTGTCGAATAGCGATACCGCGTTCGTTATCAAGTGCACCCGCACTACCCCTTTGTTGTATATATCGCGTTCTGCCCGTCCCTGCGCTATATCAAATACCGCGCTAACATCCCTCTTCGTGTATACCGAGTCCGTCGAATAGTGTGCTACCGCGTTCGTTATCGAGTGCACCCGCACTACCCCTTTCGTTGTATATATCGCGTTCTGCCCGTCCCTGCGCTATATCAAATACCACGCTAACATTTCGTGTATATAATAAGCTAAGCTGAATAAACTACTGCATGTACAACCTAAATTGATTATTGTCTCTGGGCCTTTCATCGAACTCCCGATCCCGCACGCTAGTCCGCGTTCAATAAAGTCAGGCCGTTACAGATTATCTTCATCCAATATTTTTGTTTGATTTGCCACGCCACGAAGTTCTTGCAAAAAAGCTTGAAGATAATAACCTCTGATTACATAGTGCCTGTTGATGAAATGTAAACCTTGTACAAGCGGCTCGAGAAGCACACCATCGTCGTTCAAATGATGTTGACAAGATCTTACGTTTTCTGGGATAAAAATATTGTGTGAAATGAAAACATCTACTTTACATTTAACTGATAATCTATTCAAATTATCAGTTCTATCACATATAATACAAGTGCTACTTCGTGTCTGTGTTAACACATTTAATCTTAAACAGGCAGGATCTTCCTCCATAGCAACAATCTCGTCACAAATTGATTGATTGCAGTTGGTACATATTTTTGTCATACAAGTTACTTCTAACGCTGGTCTTTGGAAACCATCTCGTCGAATGATAGCAATTTCTCTTTTGGCAGCATTATTATCTTCATCAATTCGAGTCATCATACGGGGCACGAATCTTCCATCGCAAACGTAACAACGTAGAAGATTTCTAAATGCCATTATTGTAAAAGATGTACAATATTACAGTAGGATACGAGTTTTACGAAGTTGTTATGTGTTTCACAATGTACACACTGAAGACTGACAAGAAAATATGCAGAATAAAAGTTTTAAAGATTTAATGTTACATACGTATTAATGTACTTACCAAAATAAACTATATAATAAGACAGAAAGCCAATATCGATTCCAGTCTGAATTTTGCCGTCGTTTAGTATCTTTTATAGTGCTATTCCGCTTCGAGAAACTGTAAAACACGAGACCTGAAAGAAAATCTGGGAGAGCAAATTCGCATCCTTCAAAATGACATACGCAATATAAAAAAGTTTTTTCAAATACATAGAAATATATTAGTCTGGTATACAGGCCAACCCACTTTTTTTTAAAGCCTGTATACCTAACCTGTATACCAGACTAGTATATTCCTATGTATTTTGACCCGCTGAATCCAAATCCGAAGTCAGAATTGTCAGTTTGGTTCTCAGTTCCGAGCAAACCTCAAAAAACATGTTCGTTTTGTTGAGTTTTGAGGTTTGCTCGGAACTAAGAGCCAATCTGACAATTCTGACTTCGGATTCGGATTCAGCGGGTCAAAATACATGGAAATACATTAGTGTAGTGTCTCGGCCAAGACATTTTTTATTTTTTGTGTGCCTGTGTTGTCAATAATGACACCCAAACACTTCATACGGTCCTTCGGAGCAATGTCCGACCGACCCACTCTGACAGTGCGGCCAAGTTCACCACCGGCACCAGCACCAAAAAGTACTACCTCCGTCTTGGATTCGGATATCTTCAAACCCAAAGCGCGAATTCGCTCGACAACCCGCCGCACAAACTTATTGGCCTTCTCAAAGACCCGGACTACACCGTTGGCCGTGACGATGATCATAGTATTGTCCGCGTAGCAAATAATTGTGCATTCCTCGAGAACGAGAATACAAAAGATGCTGTCAAACGCTAGGTTCCACAATAGTGGGCCTCATTCGGAACCCTGAGGAACACCAGAGGTCACCCTACGGCTCTTAAACTTGCCGTCCCTCGTAACATATTCGATCCTACGATCCAAAAGATAGGCCTTAAGGTCTGACAATATCTGGCCATGTTTAACTATAATAAATTAAATGTTTGATTAAATGTTCGATTAAATATTCGTTTAATATAATATTTAAATGTATAAATATAAATTTATTTATACATAGCAAATTACAGATATTTAATTAAAAATCTTTGATATAATTATATAAAAATAATTTATGATAAAGATATAATTTGCAGAAAACAAGTATTTTTTATAAATAAAATAATGTTAGTTAAATTTGTTATAAAAGTATTTTCATCAATTTGCCTTATATCTAAAATACAAAAGACAATCACAGATAACAAATAAGGAAACCTTTTCTTCGCCAGTAAATATGATAAAAAGGAGTAGTAATAATTGACACTGTTTGCACAAGCTCGCGCACAAGTCTGAACTCGAGAATTAGATGAGGAAGGAACAAATAAAAAGGATCCGTTTATTGAGAGAGAGATTGCGTTTTGTAATTTATGTAATTTAGAAAATTCTATATTGAGCAGACCTATACAAAGAATACCAACATTTGTTGCATGGGGGAAAGGAAACTGCCCTAAAACCTTCTCAGTATTCGTGAACAAAATTATACATTGGTAATATAAAATACAATATGAGTAATATAAATGCACAAAAGAACACATAAATGGTTATCGTAGAACAGTCCTTTCTTTTAAATTATGACAAAATAGATTTGCATTCACTGATGCATCTCTTTGTTCTGTAATCAGGTTCGTTATAAAAGGAATGGTAATAATATGTAAGCTCATAATTTCTCTTGACGTAGTCAAAGTAAAACAAATCACGTAATATCAAGAAAGGATTATTCAATTATTCACGCAAATCATTTAGAACATAAAAATTCAATGCAAACATAACTTAAACAGTTATTGAAATAATGTATCAATCTTTGAGTTTTAGTATTAAATAATCTTAATCGGCCTTTTACGATTTATGATATAGACTAATGGTTCTTGAACAAACGACTCATTTTTTCAGCAAAATCATGTATTTAGTAAAAGAAAATAAACTATAAGAATTTCTCAATTTCTCATATTCATAAGCCTTCAATTTTTGATTGACACATTAATTCACCTTGGCAAGAATATCACATTCAATAATTAAGAATTCGCAAAATACTGAGTGGAATAATTATAAAGTAATTGAGTAAGAACTTTTATAGCAACGCATGGAAACGATTACTCGATAGTTTTATTACAACGCAAGAAACGATTTATATATTTCGCAAAGAACGCATTCTCATTTAGTACGTAATACAAGTGAAACAATGTTCGCAAATTAACGTAATAAACGATAAAAGATATTGCATAATCAATTATAATGAAACAATCGCACAAAAGAAAGAAATAAAGTTTTTTCCTTGTAAATAAAATGGTTGCAACCAACGAATTAAGTAATTAATGGACTTTTAGACTGAGCTCAGTATTATACAATTGACTCAAAATAAATTTACACTTCAAATGAGTTAACTTGCTCTCTGAATTTAGCAAGTTGCAAATTTGTAACCGTCAGGGGTTTAATTATCCCTTGCGGATCCCTTGAGTAACGTTAGGTGAAATTCTAACGCTCGTGCTCAAACGGTTACCTTGGAATTGATGAGTTTAACCTTGAGTATATCTGAGTTTCTCGATACGTTTAACCTTGAGTATATCTGAGTTCCTCGATGACTTTTAGTATCAAGCACGGAAAGGCTTTCTCGAACGTTCCAGAAAATGGCTTCCTTCCTTTAGATTTCCACGTACCGGTATGGCTCGCCGGGACGTATCTCACTGGCTTCCTCTTGGCGACGATTTTAGTTGTCCTTATATCTCGTTGATTCTTATATGGTGAACAATTATATTCTACTGAACACGAAGAGGCAGATCTCGGCTACCTCACTACTTAACTGAGAAAAGATGACGCAATTACTGGTTTGACTCTAACTTATGTATCACGATGTATCACGCACGATATCTGGGAGACGAATGCTCGCTCGCCCGGGCTGCGCGCCTTTCCCAACATGCTCAAGCATGCGCGGTAAACACGCGCCTCGCCGCCTGGGACGCAACGTTGTCGGCACCGCTCGCGCGCTTCTTCACCGAACTACGTAGAATGCGCGGCTTGACCTATCAAATTACAACCGCCACTGATGGCCGCAAAAAAGAACAACACATTCTCTCTCTCTTTCCTTTTCTCGTACAACTTTAAACAGACACTGACTGGCAATATAGAAATTCTTTAATTATCTCACGACGTTTCGACCGTCACTTTCGGTCCTTATCAAGTGTTCAAATTACATCGCTTGCAAACAATTCAGTCCTGGCATTGTGCCAACAATGCAAAAGTCAAGAACTAAAATGATAAAAAAATATAACAAGAAAAATATAAAATAAAAATTGACAGAACTAAAAAATGATGAAACAATATAAAAAGAAAAAAAATAAAATATAAATTGACAAGTTTAAGTAACTTACAAGTTTGCGCGTCATATGTAAAAACTGTGGTAAACGTGGGAAAAGCATGTCAGCAGTCCACGGGTGACAAAGGCACACTGATCACGATCGGCGTTAAATGTTTTTTATTATTATATCATATGCCCCGGTCAAATTATCCGTGTCTTTCTGTAGGTTGATTGTGTTGTTATTTTGTTTTTTGAAAAACATTTTTGCGATCTCGCGTTTTCTAATTTGTTTTTCGCAATGTAATATCTCTGTTTTATGCCATTCGAATTCGTGATCAAAAGAGGTACGATGATTACTGACAACGGAATGGTTGCTGACATGCTTCTTAATATCCGCTCTATGCTCTTTAATGCGTGTTTCGAGATGTCTTTTGGTTTGGCCAATGTACGTGACATCGCAATTTCCGCAGTTAATTTTATAAATTAAATTAGTCTGCTTGAAACAATCAAGTCTATCTTTCCCCCTCTTTATGACGCAATCAAGGGACTTAGGAACTGTATAAAGTTTACGATGTAGACGGTATGATGTCCTGCCTCAACATATCTTTAACATGCGTTTTAACATCCGCTTCCACAGCAACAACGTGAACAGCAGCTTTAGTAAATCTAAGAGACGGTAGGGTCAGTGCACCATTAGTGGCCACTTTGAAGATTTTTGACAAAATAAATGCGTTTTAATTAAATTCTTTTTATTATGTAACGCTTTTAACTACTTTAAGATATTCTTAAGAATCTTTTAGATAAGAAACTTAAGATCGGCAAACAAATAAACTTAAATAAATGTTTCAAAAATAAAAATTATATCATAAGTTCCGATTTCACCGTTTTTGGCCACCAAAACACCAGTTTTCGCCACAATAAGTACTAGTTTTGGCCACATAATAAAACTACGGTTAATTTCCAATTAAACAATTAATAAATAGATATATATTGGGACGTGACAAATGTCACGTCCCTCACCCCAGATGGGAGCTCGGCCGAGGGAGGCGTCAGGGATGGTGCCTCCGCCCGGGGCGGGCGGAGAGCGAGCGTTTTAGGTTAGGATTAAGATCTTTTGGCGAAAATTACAGGTATCGAGGGAGCGCGGAGCAGATGGCCAGGGTCACGGAGCTTTGTAACGGCGTATGCCGCACCGAAGGACTTGCAGGTGGACAGCCGGAAGCTTCCGAGGGCGGACGGTCGACGGGCGGGTCACGCTGGAGCCCACAGCTAACATCAGCTGGCCTGTCAAGGCACATCATCAGCCACACTAGAGCACTGCAGCCCGAATACGGAGGACCCGAAAAGGGGGACGCCCCGATAAAGGTCCCCGTCGAGGAACGGGGCCACCACCGGTATACCGCCACCGGTCGACGAACCATGGCCCGGCCAGCCTGGCCGTCGAGAAACCGGGCTATGAGTCGCGGCCTGGACAGCCGGTCTCACGTAGGCGGGTTTTGAATCTACCGCCGGCGGATGGGAGCAGCGACAAGGGGCGCCCTAGTAAGGCGCGACGATCGCCTAGGAGGATCGGTAGCGTGCCAGGGCGCAGCACCTGATAGGGCTAGGGACACCGGCGCGCGCGCGCGCGGGCTCAGCGTGGTCCCGCCGGGCCGAAGGAACGCCACTGTCGTGCGAGCCGCCATCGAGGTACCATCCAGCCCTGCGAGCCGAACGACGAACTGCCAGAACGAGCGCTAAATTGTAAGGCCACTGCTCAGCCTCCCCCAAAGTAAAGTCGTTGTAATACTAAGGCCCTCCCGGGAGTCGCGCTGTGCCGCGAGAATAGATGAAATCCGCCGAAGCTGAAATAATACCGAGTACCATACCGCGGAAGGGCCTGTACGGGAAAGTGATCGTGAGTGCCCGTCTCGGGGATTCGAACGTGCGGTCGCCGACAGTCAGCGTGCGTGTAAGTTCGTTGCGTGTAATCTCGTTGCGTGTAATTTTGTTGCGTGTAATTTCGTAATCGTCGTTTGTTTAACCGTGCCGTATTGTAGCGAATCGCGAGGGGAAAACGGTCCGCGTTGATGATGGTGCGTGGTGAGGTGAGCTCTTCGTGAGCATCACGTGATCGCGCCGTGGCGCCGGGCGCCTCCGAGGTTTGCGCCTTTTAGGACTCGCGTAACCAGGAGATTCGCTGGTCATCTCGGGAGGTTGCTCTCGCGCGTGCGAGAGTCTTGTGATTGCCGTTTCTGGTTAAGTTCGCATGTATGTTGCATGTATTAGCTCTGTTTTGCATGTATTAGCTCTAGAATTACCACAGTTATCCAAGTAAATGTGGGTACAATCTAATGAACCATAACTGATTTAATGAGCCAATCGCGGTTTCACTTTAATTCGGCATGCACTGAGACATGCATGGCTTAATCTTTGAGACAAGCATATGACTACTGACAGGATCAACCAGGGACCGCCTGGTCTTGGTTAATTGTAAGTGGATGTTATCGTTTCTGGTTAAGTTTGCGCTAATTATAAGTGGATGTTTGTGCGTTTCATCGGGATTAATGGCTCACGGTTGTGCCGCGTTTACGGGTGAGTCCATAGACTTA
>NW_020210281.1:96556-108075 GCF_003070985.1 Temnothorax curvispinosus
GGCAAGACGGATATAGTGAGAACTGCGTATAACACTATATTTTCGAGTTGCGGGCGGCTTGGAGTGACTAATTCCGTTGCATTGTTTTTGTATTAATTTCAGAAAAGTTATGGCAAAACCTTGCCTTCAGAAGTTTCACTTCTAACGCGCGTGGCGACCACACGCATGATTTTTTTTTTTTAACAAACGTTTCTTGAATGAACAGATGAACATAAAATCCACAAGATCTCTGGCAAACTTGTCTTGGCAATATTCAGAGAATCAGGCAATACAATACAGTTTTCGGAATACATTGGGAAGAATATTCAGCTGTACAAGATGCGAAATGGCTACGAATTGTCCCCCAAAGCTGCGGCTTGTTTCACAAGGAGAAATCTTATAGCCGATTATCTTAGAAACAGGACTCCATACTTTGTCAATATGCTACTGACCATATGATAACAATTCAGAACCAGAATTATACATTATATCGATTACTTATCGTCCTGCGTGAAAGTTCCTTACGCGACTCACGGATATGTCGGGATGTTCTCCACATCTGTTTTAGACAGATATCACAAATATGGTGAGGCATTGACAAGACAGCAAACAAATTAATAGAATACAGCTGAAAGATATTAAATAGAAACGTTTCTTGTAGATTGTATCGAAGAAGAGGCATATGCATTATTGAAGAAATGCGTTCGAGACATTCAGAAGCGATTAATCGTTAATTTGCCAAATTTCAAAGATTAAAAGATATCTAAGCATGGAATTAAAGATAAGCAGCCAATTACAGCTAAGAACTTTGTTGTGGAAAGTGTTGCTAAAGAATCAAAGAAACATTTACTTTATATCTTTTTGTAGGAAAAATATTTTCATCATAGGAATAAATGATCTAATTGTAATTTGATAATAAAAATATCAGTGATTATAATTGCATGGTTGTAATTACGGTAAATATGCAGAATTTGCATATTTATTTTTTATTTGCAGAATTTGACGTTCGCGATCGTCATATGCGAAAACTTCAATTCACGCGCGCGTAACGTGGTCCGAACGTCCCCGAGTCTAACCGAACTTTGCCGAGACTTGGGTCTATTTCCCCTCCCACGCTATCCTTACCCTTGTCCATAGTAGCACATTACGCTCCGTCTATCTTATCCTAGGTCTATGGGTGAGTCCATTCGTGCGTCTCGTGGGGAATGATGATCCATAGTTTTGTCGCGGTAAATTGTAAGGAAATTGCGTTAGTTGTAAAAGCGGGACTTCGTGCGTTTGTTGGAAGTAAATGTTTTTGAGTATCTCGCGTTTGACCGTCCGGGTAGAATTCGCTGCAATTTATGTCGGGGAATAGTCTTGTACGAATTCGACCGGGATTGCTGTGCAGTTCAGCGACGGAATGAGTATCGCGCTCGTGGGGTGACACGTGGCGCGTACTCGGATGCTGCTTGTTCGCCGTGGAACACGCCTACCTTCTTCCACTTGTTATCTGCATTAATTAAAATATATTTTTATGTTTCTTGTTACTCGGATGTGTTGATTGCGCTACGCTCCCTCTCCTCTTCCAACCGCGATTAATCGAAGAAGCTCACGCCTGAGAAAACTGCGATCTCGTATATCGTGGTGTGAGGAATTGCACCTGGCGCCCAACAAATTAAGAAACTATTCAGTCGAGCTACCATCTGGGTTTCGGAGAGAATTATCGCGATTTAGGGAGAGAATTATAGACAACTTTAGAGATCTTTAGTGAATAAAAGCGACGGCGCGCTCCTTCACGGCCGGCGAGACCGTGAGGACATCGTCGTTGTCGTCACAATATAATAAAAATTATGATTTATTTTCACTGTTAATATTTATTTTTAATAAAATATTATATATATAGCATATCGTACATAACTTCTATCAACTAATATCGAGAATTAAAAAAAATTATGTATTTTATGAAAGTTCATACGCGTCATCAATAGTAACTTAATTAACTTTTTTAATTAGAATTGTAAATCAGATATCAAATAAAATTGTAAAATAAAAATATCAAAAAATTAACATTGTTTAAAATAATTCATCTATTAGAGTACTTCTCAGACTTTCTTGTTTTATTAGCAATTTGTAATTTTTTAATAATTATTTCATCCTTTTTTTTCTTTTTCTTTTTTTCTATTGCCCTTTTCTCTTTTCTTTCTGCTTTTATTTTTAAATTTTTTTTTCGTTTTATCGCTAATTCTGTTTTTTCTGTCTTTAGGTGCCTTTTCACGTTAACGCTCGACGCTCATTTTTAGCAAGTAAAAATCTTCAGAAATAATATCTTTTATTTATATATATATCCATAAAATATTATTACTTGAAGATATTACTTGAAAATAATTAATATTTTACGTATTTTGAAGTCTATGTTTGATTGTACTGGGACGATTAACGACGATTCAGCGACGACGCTGAATATTAAACAAATTCAACTTCATTTCTTTGACGCTAGCGTCAAAGCGAAACCACCACGTTCACCTTGTTGACGCTCATTTTCAGCGTCTCATGAATTGGCACCTTTTAACTGTCTCTAACAATAATCGCTTTTTATCCTCTTCTTGTTTTTTTAACTGTAACCAGCAATCACTTGTAATTACTGAAGGTAATTGTATTTTATTTATATTTTTCTTTTTTGATGACTTTTTACTTTAGGATAAACTAAAATGTTTTTCAATGTTTCTTCTCTGCTGTTTGAGATTACTGATATTTGTGTTGTACAAATTTCCTGAACATTAGTTAAATCATTGTTTAAACAATTCTCATGCGGTTCATGGACATTTTAGTTACAAATTATAAACGATAAAAATATAATATGTGGTGTTCGAGATCGTGCAATTCGGTACGGAAAATCGCGTCATTTCAGCAATTCAAGGCATAAGGCAAGATATTCTAAATTGCTTGCGCAACACGTATGCATGCAGGGAGGGCGGTCGACGAGATTCAATTTCCACCGTGTCGTCTTAACCGCATTGCAAATCGCCTCTTCAATATTAAATTCGTCAGTATAGCATGGATCTTTCTTTCGCTCATGTTCCAGAAAGTTCGCTAATCGCCAGCAAAACATTGCCACAGCTGACCGAGTAAACAAACAAAGTCAAGCTACACAATAGAAAGGTCCATGCTGTAAACAAAAGCGAGCGCAAATAAGTAACGATCCGCGGATCGTCTCGTGCAAACAGTGACGTCAGCGCGATGACGTAGGGCTCCGACGGCCAATATCACCCTCTCGAAATTCGGAGAAATCTGTCTGGAGGGAGTATCGCCTCGGAGGTGATAAAACGACCGCCGCCTCGGCGCGGGATCCGCTTTTCACTTTGCCATCCGCATTTTCGCATTCGCTTAACCGTTCGCCGCTTTTGCCGTGCTCAAGTCTGGTGCGCGCTCACGGTTCTTCACCTGAAAAGGACTGTAAATGACTTGCATATATCTGATTTTTTTGAACATTATATACTTTATTGTTTTCTGTACTTGCTGTCTCTCTCCTTGCTTTTGTGGTCGTCCTATTACCTCGCGCAATCTCGCGCAACCGCGTGCTCTCGAACATGTGGCATATTTAACTTTTACCTAATTTGTCCTCCAGACATGATACACAACAACCTCGGTCAATAAAAAATATCACTGTATAAGTATTTCATATACTTATAGGTACGTCGTATAGGCATTAGATATACCTACACAAATAATAACGATACTGGATGATTATTTGGCCACAACTGGAACACTGTAATAACCAGTTCTGGTCATCCCATGGCCAAAAATGGAGAATTATATTAATACATAATCTAGTTTTCGACACCCATTATTATTTTTTAATAGAAGTCAAATACGTGGTTATGCATTTTGAGGTCAATTTTTAGACTTTCCGCAAGCTAATTACACAAACATTACTCACAATTATGTCTTTTACACAAT
Organism: Temnothorax curvispinosus; assembly: GCF_003070985.1. NCBI lineage: Eukaryota > Metazoa > Arthropoda > Insecta > Hymenoptera > Formicidae > Temnothorax > Temnothorax curvispinosus. The sequence continues at coordinate 100,475 of NW_020210281.1, forward strand.
TATTATAACGTTTAACTTAGCTCGTATCCTTAACATTTTTCACAAGAAAATGCAACAGTTCACACACTACGGTTATAAACTGTAGTTTTGTCATAAAACAAGTTCTGTACTCTGCATTGGCGGGTAGCTTTATCAACACATATACCGTAAAAACAAAATCCTCCAATTTACATAGCGCGAACATGAATTTATTAACTAATTAATTCGAAAGATTCGTCGAAGTGGCCACAAATGGAGCAGTGGCCAAAAATGGTGCACTGACCCTATTCCAAAGCCTTGTTAAACCTCGAAATTTGCGACATTAACTGCCATTTACAATACTTACGATCTCGTGTCATTAATATTGAGAATCAAATTCACATACATCTTCCGTCGAGGTTAGTCACTAACTTTTTTAAATCAAACACGAGAAAAATCGATAGATTTAACAGACGGGAAAAAATAAGGCTAATGAACAAATTTCATCGTATCATCGATAAACAAAATAAAGGCTTTAAGTCCTTTGAGAATATAGATTGATCGAAATGGATTGTCAACGTCAGCAGCAAACAAATTCCAGAGTCGGTACTGAAAATTCTCAACCTCGGCGATAAGTTCGGTATCCCCATAGACCGCAACAATAAAAAAAATTGCATGCGTTCAACCTTAGATGTTATTAAGAATTTCGAGTTTGATTGTTGCAAAATTGATGGCAATGCCATTGATGAAACACGTGGTTTGATTGCTAATACTTTACATAAATTTTTAAGCAAGGATAGACATTTAAATTATTTAGACAGTCACATCTTACGTGAGTTCATAAAATGAAAAAAATATTTACGTGACAATGACGATATTTTTGTTACGAAAGCTGACAAAGGCCAAACAACGGATGTTATAAATAAGAAAACGTACATTGACCAAATGAATTTGTTACTTGACGATCAAATAACTTATAAAAAATTAAAAAAGGACCCAATTAAATGCATTACAACTAAACTTAACGAGCTTATCAAATTATGGCACACCAATGGCATCGTCGATGACCGTACTTATAAATTCCTTAACTGCACTAACGGTAATCTCCCGAGATGCTACGGATTACCTAAAATACATAAACACGGTTTTTCCTTGCGAATCATCGTTTCCGCTGTAGGTAGTCCACTTTACAATGTAGCCCGTTTCATCCACAACATATTACATGAATCCATACCGAAACCTAAGTCATACATTAAAGATAGTTGGACCTTTGTGTCTGAGATTAACAATTTTAAAATTAATCCGGACGAATTGATGGTCTCTCTTGACGTCACTGCACTATTCACTAATATACCTAAAGAGTTATGGAAGGTATAAAGAATAGATGGAAATATATTTCCCGTAAGACTGATTTCAATTTAGAACAATTTTTATACGCGATTGATATTCTTATCTTATCTTCAACAAGTTTTCAGTTTGACGGACAATTTTATGCACAGGTTTTCGGTAGCCCTATGGGTTCCCCTCTCTCTCCCATTCTTGCGGACATTGTTATGGATGATCTTGAGACTTCCTGCTTGAAACAGTTAGGTTTTGCGATCCGATTTTTTTGTTGTTATGTTGACGATGTCTTCGCGATAATTCCGAAGTCTAATATTGATGAAATTTTAACGGTTTTTAATAATAATCATCCTCGATTGAAATTTATTTACGAAATTGAGGAAAATAATTCAATCAATTTTTTGAATACACTGTCATCAGGGATTATGATACTTTAATTACTAACTGGTATACACTAAACCTACCTTCTCCGGTCGATACGTTAATTATTTTTCGAGTAACCCGAAAAAAAAAATACAAGCTAAATACTATAACAAGCTTGGTCGACCACGCGATCTTATTATCCGACGAACGGTTCCACGATAACAATATTGATAAAATCAAAGAAATACTTCTGAACAACTGTTATCCTCCACATATGGTTGACAAGTGTATTAAAGATAGATTGAAACTTCTCAGTTACCGTGATAACACATCTAACACAAGCGACATTATACGACAAATTCCAGAAAATTGTATAACAGTTCCCTACATTAAAGGTCTCAGCGAGAGACTTTTACGTATCTTTAATGATCTTTATGTTCTTTATACAGTTCCTAAGTCCCTTGATTGCGTCATAAGAAGGGGAAAAGATAGACTTGATTGTTTCAAGCAGACTAACTTAATTTATAAAATTAACTGCGGAAATTGCGATGCCACGTACATTGGTCAAACCAAAAGACATCTCAAAACACGCATTAAAGAGCATAGAGCGGATAAGAAGCATGTCAGCAACCATTCCGTTGTCAGTAATCATCGTACCTCTTTTGATCACGAATTCGAATGGCATAAAACAGAGATATTACATTGCGAAAAACAAATTAGAAAACGCGAGATCGCAAAAATGTTTTTCAAAAAACAAAATAACAACACAATCAACCTACAGAAAGACACGGATAATTTGACCGGGGCATATGATATAATAATAAAAAACATTTAACGCCGATCGTGATCAGTGTGCCTTTGTCACCCGTGGACTGTTGACATGCTTTTCCCACAGTTTACCACAGTTTTTATATATGACGCGCAAACTTGTAAGTTACTTAAACTTGTCAATTTATATTTTATTTTTTTTCTTTTTATATTGTTTCATCATTTTTTAGTTCTGTCAATTTTTATTGAAGTGAAACTTCTTTAGGCATGGTAGTGAATTCGATTCGTGACACGAAAAAGTGTAACGGAAGTGAAACTTCTTTGGTATGGTAGTAAGTTCGATTGTGCGACACAAAAAGTGTAACAAAAATTTGACCAATCGGCGTACGGCGTTGGCGAGACGGTTCTTCTTCTGGCACGGTAGTAAGTTCGATTATGCGACACGGAAAGTGTAACGAAAATTCGACCAATAGGCGTACGAAATGAAACTTCTTTGGTACGGTAGTAAGTTTGATTGTGCGACACGGAAAGTAACGAAAATTCGACCAATAGGCGTACGAAATGAAACTTTTTTGGTACGGTAGTAAGTTCGATTGTGCGACACGGAAAGTGTAACGAAAATTCGACCAATAGACGTACGAAATGAAACTTCTTTGGTACAGTAGTAAGTTCGATTGTGCGACACGGAAATGTAACGAAAATTCGACCAATAGGCGTACGGCGTTGGCGAGACGGTTCTTCTTCTGGCACGGTAGTAAGTTCGATTATGCGACACGAAAAGTGTAACGAAAATTTGACCAATAGGCGTACGAAATTAAACTTCTTTAGTACGGTAGTAAGTTCGATTGTGCGACACGGGAAGTGTAACGAAAATTCGACCAATAGGCGTACGAAATGAAACTTCTTTAATTGGTACGGTAGTAAATTCGATTGTGCGACACGAAAAAACGTCACGAAATAGTGTCACGAAAATTCGACCAACAGGCGTACAAAGTGAAACTCCTTTTGGATCGGTAAGTAAATTCGATTTTGCGACTCGAAAACGCGTCACGAAAATTCGATCAGGCGTACGGCACTGGCAAGACAGATATAGTGAGAACTGCGTATAACACTATATTTTCGAGTTGCGGGCGGCTTGGAGTGCCTAATTCCGTTGCATTGTTTTTGTATTAATTTCAGAAAAGTTATGGCAAAGTCTTGCCTTCAGAAGTTTCACTTCTAACGCGCGTGGCGACCACACGCATGATTTTTTTATTTTTTTTTTGTTATATTTTTTCATCATTTTAGTTCTTGACTTTTGGATTGTTGGCACAATGCCAGGACTGAATTGTTTGCAAGCGATGTAATTTGAACACTTGATAAGGACCGAAAGTGACGGTCAAAACGTCGTGAGATAATTAAAGAATTTCTATATTGTCAGTTAGTGTCAATTATTACTACTCCCTTTTACAATCACAAAAACACAAGTTATTTCGTACATGTAACCTTACAGATAATGGATAAACAAAAGTGAAAAAATTCTCAGTTTGATTATTATTTAATAGCTAGATTACATTAAAAATTTTATTGAAGTTATTTGGAGACTTGCATAAACAATTACCAACTCGAATAAGAATTATTAGAGACTTTACATTTTTTTGCCAAACTTCCGAAGACGTCCATGCTCAGATTTAGGTCAAACTTTGTAAATAGGTTCCTTTCAGATAAAACGTATACCAAAAGGATTTTTTGCGCCTCCAAAATTTAACAATTTTTTAAATATTTTTTCGAATTAACTCAGTATATTACGAGCGAATTAACTCAGTATATTACAAACCAAAACAGCTCTCAAGTAATGTAAACAACCATAAAGTCATACCCGTCAAAGTCATAACATAAACATCGTTGGCGAAACTTCAAAAAATCAGAAACGTTGTAAACCCATATGACAACTCGTCTCGCGTGAAAAGTGTATGCGTGGAGGCAGTAGGTTCCGCCCCCCTGCGGAGGGCTCCACTACTTTTAAACTAGACACATAGTGTACCTTACAAAGTACATGCGTAAACTTATCACGCGTGGAAAGTTGTAAACCCATGTGGCATCTCGTTTCGCGTAGAAAATGTATGCGCGGAGGCAGCAAGTTGAAAATGTTAAAAAAGTTACTAAACTTTAGAGTCGCAAAAAATTTTTTTAATATGTTTTTTTTATCTAAAAAAAACCTATTTAAAAAGTTTTGCCTAAATCGGAGCATAGACGTTTTCGGAAGAACAACCCATTTTTTACTTTAATTAATAAAAATTATTTACTGGTTATACAGGATGTAACAAAAAGATCGGGAATTGATCGATGTTGTAAAGAAAAAAGCAGAAAAAAAGTATTTTTAAAAATTTAATTGCATTTTCAACGTAATTCAATTTTGCAAAAGTGCAAATCTATAAAGATTAATAAAAATTAATATTATTACTCGATTCCTTTCATTATTCTACGTATAAAAGTATGAAGGTAAAGTTATTGAAAAGTGATAAAAATGAGATATCTCATATTTTATATTAAACATGGCATAATAAAATTTAAAATATTTCAAGAAATTCTTAACAAAAAAAAGTTTTATCTTAGTGTTTTAAAAACGTCTCGACAAAAGCTACAAGAGTATGATAAAAAAATAGGGGTCCCCGTTCAAAGAACTTAATGTGACCTTGATGTAACTTTTCCAAGGTCGTTCAAGATCATACCATTATCACCACAATGGATAACTTGGTACTCTACAACTCTTTTGTATAAAACATTTCTTTCAAAAACGTCATTTTTCCGAGATAATTCAATGTTCCGACCTTTTTGTTATACCCTGTGCAAATGTCGGATCATCCGATAGATGGCATGTGATTCCGTTTCTCGTATTTAAAATATGACAAACGATAGTATAAGAATGGTATGTATGGTACAACTTGAAACAACCTAGCTTCCGAAGCGCGGATCTAGCTCGCGGCTGGTCAGGGTTCGGAATAGGCGCAGAGGAAGACACAAGACTCGGTTAACAGGTGAAACGTAACAAAGATTTATTTCAGAATAAGTGCTCGCGGTATTTACAACGGGTTAATATATACAATCACAATTGTTCGCGACATTCGCAGCGAGTAAATCTGGGCTTGGTGACAAGTGTTCGCGAGATCTACGATGGTTGGGCGTGCGCAAGATACAATAAGTGGTGTGTCGCGGGCGGCGCGCGGTAACACGCGGTACGTGCGGGGCGGAGCCGGTACTTTCGGCGGTCTCGCGGGCCGAATCGTGTTACAATGGGTATCGGTACGAGCCGGTTTTCCCGGGCGGTGCAAATCGGATCGCGGGAAAATAGCGCAAGGCGTGGAGCGCGAAGCGCGGGCAAGATCGCGGCAATTCGGCGCGGTAGGCGGCAGGATCGAGCTTAGTGCGAGGTCGACCACCGAGAAGCGCTTGGCGGTGGCTACGAGCGGCTAGCTCGAGGAAAAACAGCGCGAGTCCGGCCACCGAGAAGCGTTCAGTGGAGGCCGACTGCAAGCGTCGAGAGGTGGAGCGGTATCCGATCGAGAAGCGCTGGGTGGAGGCAGAGAAGCGCTCTGCCCCCGTTCGGATATCCTCGGGGAGGAAGCCAATCGTTTGTCGAGACACGCTCGACGAAGACAGAGAATGCCGAAGGCGCTCTACCCTTTTTGCGGGCTGGCTTCGGATAAGCAGATGATCAAGGAAGCTGGTCGTCTGCCGAGACACGCTCGGCGAAGACAGAGAATGCCGGAGACGCTCTACCTTCTGTCGGACTGGCTTGATGTGGGAACTCAGGATCGGTGCGGTCGGTGAGACGGATGATCAGGAATCACCAATTGTGCCAGCGACGCCTGGCTTATATACGCGTCACGGCGTGGCAAGGGTAGCGACGGCAATCGCAAGCGCCGGGACGGTACGGCGGAACGATCGGTGATTACGACGTCCCGACGCGACGCCGCGATTGCGTTCGGCGGTCTTCGGCCGCCTTCGGCACCGCTTGGCGCGGTGAGGCGGTCGCCGCGATAAGCGGTAAGTCCGTTCGCGGACTTCCTACTGTTACATGGCGTAATTAAAAAAATACGTTGGGCACACCGTGCCCGTTCTCCACCCCGCGGGTGGTCGGCTGGGTGGTCTCGGCGTGGTGTTCCTGCCGGAACGATGCATATTTGGGGGTGCATCGTTACAAACTTATATCATCAGTTGTATCGCACGCTAATAACAAAATGGCACACAATTTTAAATTAAATCGATATATTTATGGTTTTATAACATTTTACATCTCTTCGTAATTTTTAATTATATCTCGGCAGATCAAATTATATTTGGTCAGATCTGGCCAGATAGAGACAATTTGTAGATCAAATTATATCTGGCCAGATCTGATGAACCAGATCTGGTCATATCTCGGTAGATCTAATTCTTTTTTTCCGGGATGGGAGAGGATAAAAGGGTCAAAATATAATAGATGGTATAAAGAGGTAAATGAAAAAGGGATACCAGATGTATTTAAAAAAAGACTGGAGGAGAGTGGCAAGGTTTAGGTTGGGGAACAAAATGATGATAACTTTGTGATATATTTGTGAATAATACAGCAATACACTCGCAAATAGAATAAAGGAACGTGTGTATCTCTATCCGCGTAATGAACGTTAGTTAGAAAAAACAAGTCTGCATTGCCCGGCAACCTAACAACAGCAAGCGCCGCTTACACAAAACTAAGAACTAAAGAATATATATATATATATATATATATATATATATATACACACACACAGGGTGATCAGATTGCACACTACTTAAGGGGATTTTAAAGCCGTCTGTATTACCGACCAAATTCTATATCTGTCCTTGTATAGACAATGATGATAGACAAGGATAGACATGGTTATAGGTTATATTGCATTTATTACAATTAATGTTTTTTTGTAAGCTTTTATTCTTAGTTCCAATTGCACGATATTGTTCTTACATGTTGTCCCTAGATCATGCCGGTCTAATTTTGTCGATATTTATTGTGAAAGAGCCTAGCGGAGTAAGCATGTGAAATCGGCCCTTGATCATACAAAGCTGACATTAATGTCACAAGTTAGTACCAATATGATAAAACTTTCCACCAAATATTATTTTAAAAAATTCATTTTTTTAGAAGTTATGCAGGGAGAAAGTAAAATAAA
>NW_020210282.1:0-1172 GCF_003070985.1 Temnothorax curvispinosus
TTATTTTGAATTTATCCACTGGCGAAGGAAGTTATTTGTTTGTTTATACCGCACACCTTGGACCAGAATTATGGTGTTTCATCGTGACGAAGGATTTTTCAATACTGTTACTAGACAGTTTGGATATGAGACCACGACATTACTTAAATCTTGGATTAATTTGAATATTAAGGCCATCTCAACTAACCAACAACTGAAATTCTTGCTCCGCTGCAGAAGATCTGATGTCCTGCCCCCGCACCTGCATCGTCTACGTTTGAACATTGAATTTCACAGTAACAGTATAAAACAGGAGTTTACTCTTTTTGAAAAGCAAGTACGGTCAAAACTCCTTAATTTAGAGATCAACGATGCTAATGTCAATTTATGTTATTTACGTTCGAAAGTCAACGGAGTTGAGAATCAACTTCGCGAACACTTACCGTCTTTATTGTTTAATAATTTTATTAGTTTTAACACTAACTATCTCCGTACACATGACCGTAAAACGCAATTAAAATTAATTAATAAGTTTGACTCAGTTATGGCCACGCAGAATCCGATTATTAACTCTTTACTCAACATCAACCATAAAAAATGGATCATTAATTTAAGTAACAAACAAATCCCAGATAGAGTTTTAAAGTTTCTTAGTCTGGGCGACAGATTCGCTCTTCCTGTAGATAGGAAAGACAAGAATGATCGGGTGAATTCTGTGGTGGACATAATTAAGAATTTTGAAAGTAATATCCATCTTATTGCTGAAGATATTGTTGAAGAAGCGCGTGACCGTATTTCCAACTCTTTGTTTAGATTTTTAAGAAAGGACAAGCATACGAATTATATTGATAGGTTTTTGCTACAAGAATTTAAGTTTTGCCGATCATTTCTTCGGGATAATGATGATGTCCTTGTTACCAAGGCTGACAAGGGTCAAGTCACGGTGGTTATGGAAAGAAACACCTACATCAATAGGATGACTGACCTACTCAGCGATAGTTTGACGTATAAAAAACTTAAGAACGATCCCACTAGACAGATCACCTCCAAAATTAACGGTCTGGCAAAGTCGTGGCGTAACAAGGACATCATCAGTGAGCAACTGTTTAGACTATTAAACTGTACTAATGGGAACCTCCCAAGATGTTATGGACTTCCGAAGATCCATAAAGATGGCTCACCTTTACGAATCA
>NW_020210283.1:0-1079 GCF_003070985.1 Temnothorax curvispinosus
GAGGCAAAACTTTTGCGGGGGACTATAAGCCGTTGACGCGTGGTGGCGACTCGTCAGCTCGTCACGCGGACTGTACTACTGCCCGTGACTTTTGCGCGGCGCTGTACCGGCGCGCGCGGTCGGTGGCTGTGTTCACTCCGTATTCTCCGTGTAGCGCGAGCTCCGGGGCGACCGGGCGACGACGTTTCGTCGCGCACGGTGCGGCGTTGAGCGACACACGTTGCGTCTCGTTCTCTCGCGCTTCGCTCGCACGCGGTACGCGAGAACGCGAGGAGGGTGCTACGCGGCCACGACGCCCGTCCGTCCGCCGTCGGCCGTCCCCGTACCGGCGCGGCGTCCACGTTAACGGAGTAACACAGGGAGTTGAAATGTCACGCGATTGACAGCGCGTCCGCCATCGTGTAGCGGCCCGCCCCCGGTTTCGCCTCCCCGCCGCCCGATGGCGGGTCGCGCGCGTCCGCGTGTGCGCGCGCGCGCGCTCGCGCGGGGGCCGCCTGCCCGAAAAATGGCCGACAAACGAAGATGTAGCGATGCGCGTCGGGTTTACAACAGACTGAAAACGCCGCGGCAGCCTCCAGTGCGTAGTACACGATGCGGCGGTGCGCGGAAGTGGTGAGATAGTGAGATCGACGTCACCGGCAAGCGACGTACCGGGTAACGATGGCCTCCACGCCGAAGACGGAGAAGCACGCAGGTAAGATAACCCGCACTACCCGTTGACGATGGACTGACGGGCGAGCGAGCGAGAGGGAACGAGCGCGCGCGCGAGGTGGACCGCGAGAGCGAGAAAGAGAGAGCAGAGCGAAGAGGAACGCGCGCGAGAGAGAGAGAGACGGAGAGAGAGGGCGCGTACGCGCGTATACAGGCGTGCGAGACCGCGCGCGACGTTTCCTTACCTTCTCTCTCGCGGGACGACTCCGGGACTCCTTCCTGAGAAAAAACGGACGTCGCGCGCGTCCCACGACCGTGTATACGCACCACTTGACGTCGAGCTCGCTTATCTCGAGGCGCCGCGCCGGTATCTCGAAACTCGGCCGACTTATCAAAAGCGTGCAATTTAGTAATCGGTGGCGTTAACC
>NW_020210284.1:0-3954 GCF_003070985.1 Temnothorax curvispinosus
GAATAAATCTTATTCAATTTAGGATATTTTTAATCAGTAAGCTCATCTGTAGTGCTCTAAACAACCCGATTTTGCATTTTTGCCCTTAAAAATTTATAATAAATAAAATACGAGTTAAAGTGCAGTTTAACGTGCATAAAGTGCACTGCCACTATAGGAGTCCCTTAATTCGAAGCATTTTCAAGCATGCATTTTTAGAATTTATTCAATATTTTTAAAAGCATCAGTTTGCTAGTTCTATAGCAACATTAAATTGTAATAAATAACTAAGTAAGGCTCTGTAATGTAAAAGAAAAAACCTTAAACGGGCAATAAGAGCACAAGCGTGACGTAAAACCGCTAAACTGTATTCTCACAAGTCAAAATTAACGAACGAACGTTTCGACCCTTCTTTGGGGTCCTCCTCAGCATAAATCTTACATATAAAAATTAATACAAAAGTGGTCTGACGTCGCAAACATACATACAGACAGTCTACCGCCGTAAACAGCAAATCATCGTTGGTCAGTCAAGTTATGTGTGCACTCCGACACGTTCCAGAATATCGTCGCATAAAAATTTCCTGGTTGGAGCGCCAGGAAATTTCCAACTGGATGTAATATCGTTGACATTGTGACTCAACGCCTGTGGACAAAATCGGAGTACCGTCCTCTCTGAATATTCATCCAGGAACACAATAGATAACACAATAGATATCAACCAAAGTAATTCACAGATTTAACATAATGGATAATAGTCAAGTCGCAACGCCCGTCAATCAACAGAGATCGGTGTATCTCCGGGATGTTCACGCAGAGAATATGAAAATGTGCCCTTTATTGCCATTAAAAAATGCCATTGAATTCCCATTGTTTCAGACGCAATGGAAATGAAGGCATTTTTGCCAAAGATAAAAAGTTCCACACAAAATCCCATTGGTATTGCTATTGGTATTGCCACTGGTTTTGCCGTTGGTATTGCCATTGGTATTGCCATTAGTATTGCCATTGGTATTAACACTGGCAATACCAATGGGATTTTGTGTGGAAATTTTTATCTTTGGCAAAAATGCCTTCATTTCTATTGCGTCTGGAACAATAAGAATTCAATGGCATTTTAATAAATGGTACTATTTTGTCTTTAATATAAATGCCTTCATTTCCCATTGCTTTTGGTTCAACGGACAATCTAATAAGAGCTCTTGCCTTAGGCGACTAGCGCCTGAAAATATCTGCCTCGGTGTCCCATAGAGGGTCTTATACATATACCAGTCCGTGCCGAACCTTGAATTTGAAAGAATGCATGAACGATGCGACGCCTAACGGCGTCGATGCGAACTGCCGGTAATGAACTGCCAGTTACCGCGTTGGCGTGATGATGATGCATGTACCACTGGTGGCGCGAACCGCCACATTTACCATTGACGAATTTCCATTACAATTCACACTGAACAACATTGGCTGAAGGTAGAAAAATTCCATACAAATTTTATCCTTCATGAGTCATTGGTAGTTTCCATTACGCCTGTATGGAAAAGGTTGTCATTCGAATCTTGCCATTGTGTTTCCATTCATCTTATTGCCACTCAATATTTTCCATTAACTTTTCCATATAATTCGCATTGCAAGTTCCATACACAAGTTTTAACCTTCATAAACCATTAGCAGTTTCCATTACGCCTGTATGGAAAAAGTTGTCATTCGAATCTTGCCATTGCGTTTCCATTCATTTTATTGCCACTCAATATTTTCCATTAACTTTTCCATATAATTCGCATTGCAACTGTAGGGCAACCATACATTCCCACTGACCGCCATTGAGCACTCAAGGGCACATTTTCATAAGGGATGGCACGCTTGCCTTAAACAAGATATCGACGACATAGGGAAGCGAGGGGAAAGGTCACGCGTAACAACAATATTTAAAGTCTGCGTAACAGCAATAATTCTAGACTTTAACAAGTCCGTCGATGGCACTAATATACGTTTCTGGTATATCTTCCGTATCCGTCTGCAAATTTAAACCTTTTCTTTGCCTTTTTATGTAAATCATTTCATATATTAAACGTTTACTCATTGTCAGGGACGGTTCCTGGTCTAATATTTCAACATCTTTCCAATTTAAGTCATGGTTATACTGCAATCTGTGGTCTGTTAAGACCGAATGACCCGCACCACTCCTTCTGATATGAGAGTTATGTTCTTTAACTCTCGTTAAAAGTTGTCTCCCTGTCTGACCGACATAGGAAGCCTCACAATCATTACAATTAATTTTATACACGACATTCCTATGCGATAATCCAGGGAGAGTATCCTTATGAACTCTGATAAATCTGTTCAATTTATTAAGACTGAAATACGAGAGCTTTATATTAAGATCTTTAGTTAAATTTTTATATTTCTCAGTTAACCTAAGAACGTATGGTATCGTAAAATGTGGAACTTTATCAATGTTCTCATCGTTATTAACGTGTCTACTATTAAGCAAAAATCTCAGTCGCTCATGTATTGTCTTAAAAATGAATTCCAACGGATAACAATTATTCACCAGAATTTGAATAAAAAATCTTATGTTTTTTTTATGAAATCTCGGGTGCGACAGCTTAAATACTCGATCAATCAAACCGATGACCGTGCCCTTTTTCTGACAGAGTGGATGTTGAGAAAGGAAATTTAAATATCTTCCGGAAAAAGTGGGTTTGTGGAACCAGTCAAATTGCAAATGGTCACCTATGTGAAGCATGGTGACCTCTAAAAAATTCAATTTGCCACCCACGCTGATCTCCATAGTAAATTGCAATCTCGGGTGAAAAGAGTTGAATGTTTCTAATACGTGAGTGCATTCATTAAGAGGCACTGCCATTGCAATATCGTCCACGTATCTCTTATAAAAAGAAGGGACGAACTTCAAGCTTCCGAGTGCTCTAACCTCCAGGTCTTGCATCACGATATCCGCCCCTATGGGTGACAGAAGGGAGACCATAGGAGAACCGAAAATTTGCTGATATATAACTCCATTAAAAACAAAAAAGGTCGATTCTAATACCAATCTTACTGCCTGGAGAAATTCAGACTCCGGAATCACGCAACTCTCAGAAATATAATTCTATCTTTTTACGATGCTATCAATAACCATTTCAGTAGGCACGTTAGTAAAAAGAGAGATAACGTCAAGAGACATTAAAGTGTAATCTTCTCTAATATGGGTTTTGGAAAGTTTTTTGACCAAGTCGAAGCTATTCGAGACATGACTATCTCCTTTAGGAAAGCAATTAAACATGACTTTATGGAGAAAAGCAGCCAAATTGTACAAAGGACTATCAACACATGAAACGATGATTCTGAGAGGACAATACATCCAGTTGACATTACATCCAGTTGGAAATTTCCTGGCGCTCCAACCAGGAAATTTTTATGCGACGATATTCTGGAACGTGTCGGAGTGCACACATAACTTGACTGACCAGCGATGATTTGCTGTTTACGGCGGTAGACTATCTGTATGTATGTTTGCGACGTCAGACCACTTTTGTATTAATTTTTATATGTAAGATTTACGCTGAGGAGGACCCCAAGGAAGGGTCGAAACGTTCGTTCGTTAATTTTGACTTGTGAGAATACAGTTTAGCGGTTTTACGTCACGCTTGTGCTCTTATTGCCCGTTTAAGGTTTTTTCTTTTACATTACAGAGCCTTACTTAGTTATTTATTATAATTTAATGTTGCTATAAAACTAGCAAACTGATGCTTTTAAAAATATTAAATAAATTCTAAAAATGCATGCTTGAAAATGCTTCAAATTAAGGGGCTCCTATAGTGGCAGTGCACTTTATGTACTAAGTGCACGTTAAACTGCACTTTAACTCGTATTTTATTTATTATACATTTTTAAGGGCAAAAATGCAAAATCGGGTTGTTTAGAGCACTACGGATGAGCTTACTGATTAAAAATATCCTAAATTGAATAAGATTTATTC
>NW_020210285.1:0-1359 GCF_003070985.1 Temnothorax curvispinosus
GTACGGATGACAAACGGCCCCGATTTGGTGGCGACGAATTTCACTTTTTTCGACTGCAACACATACAGCTCGTGCACGCAATGCGTGTCGTCGAGCTTTCCGTGCGACTGGTGCGTTGACGGTCATCGGTGCACACACGACACGGCGGAGAACTGTCGTAACGATATCCTTGTCACGGGAGTCAGCGTAAGTTTCTTGCGACTTATCTCTAAGATTGAAGAGGGATTAAGCGATAGAAATCTCTTCATTAAGGCACCTAATGGGATCTCGCCGCGGTCATGCGAGAGATCGTGAACATCAGAAGCGAGAAATGACACGCTGACAATTCTTGCGCGCTATTTTTAAATAAAAAGATATTTGGATGAAAAAAATATGTCTGATCGCTTTAACTTTAATAAAATATTCCGAAAACTATCCTTTTCCCTTGACAGTTAATACACAGCCGTAAAATGAATGTACGAAGCCTAGTCATGCAGGTTTATGCGCAAGAACATGACTACACTTCGTATTACATTTTACAGATGTTTCTTAACTGTCAAGGGAAAAGGATAGTTCTCAGTATATTTTATAAGTGTATTAAAGCGATCAAAAGTGTTTTTTCATCTGAATGTCTTTTCATTTAAAAATGGCACGCAAAAATTCTCAGCGTGTCATTTCTCGCCTCTCACATGATCGCGGCGAGATCCCAGGAGCTAATGATCAATATAGAAGGTTTCTGATCAAATAACTACATACATATATATTTCAAAAAGAAAAAACATCTTTTGCTTTAATTCTTATTTGAATTATCCTAATAAATGATTCAAATAAGGGAGATTATTAATCTATCAAATAACAAACGGTATATAAATATTAAATATTAAATATAATCGCGAAAACATTAATAATAAACGCGCGCATTAAATTCATTATATAGAATATAATGCTCGCACTACATATGTTAACAATACTGCGCAACTGCACAAAATATTATTAATAAACGACACACTAATTGTGTAAGTATCGGTTCAATTGATTCACTCGATCACACATATCGTGCGTCACTTCGCAGAGAAATGATAATTACATATAACGAATTGCGACAAAAAATATGTAGTGTAACGCGAGACATATTCAAATCTAAGTAAAGCTAAAGAAATAATTATTACAACGAAATAATATAATTTATATAAATTCTATCTTCTAATATATCGCCTCGATCTCCACAAATAAACGTATACGTGTGAAATAACGCTGCTTCGATAAATAGTCTTTGCTTTGATTGTAAACCAAGTCCACTTTCTGGCTGTAATGCTAAAGTTAATAAACATATATAAATAGTCTTTGCTTCAATACGCTTGCGCACTATTAATTGTAGAA
>NW_020210286.1:0-2204 GCF_003070985.1 Temnothorax curvispinosus
TGGATATTAACCGCCGCTCCGGCATCCAGGAGCAGTTGCGTCATATCCTTGCGTCCGTGCGATACCGCCAACATCAGCGCAGTTTGCCCATGCTGTTACGCAAAACAAAATTAAAGAATTATAAAAATATTTGAGGAAAAATAGGAGAGAATTTTTATACATGGTGGTCCTATTATATTTATTACAGTGTAGTAGAGAGCTTACCAATTTTGCTCGGATGTTGACATCGGCAAGCTGAAACAATCTATTCGCCACGGAGGCGTGCGTGGAATTTCTGACTTCTGCCAGAGCAGCTAACATCACAGCCGTGTAACCAGCCACGTTCGCCTTATTAATGTCGCAGACTTTCGAGTCTAACAATATAGACACCACGTCGAAATTGCCATGAGAGACCGCGTAGTGCATCGCTGTATTTCCACTGGTGTCCGTCATGTTGACAATGTACTCCAGTAGAGTGCTGGAGCATTCCTCGAAACGATCCAAATAATCCTCGACATCTAACGGATTCGCGCTAGATGTGCTGGATATTTTGAACCATTCTTGCTGTATAATATTAGTAGCGTTCTTAAGCTGATGAGAGATATTTCTGCTAGGTGACTTCTTGATACTATCGTTGAGCACCTTCATGGCGGCTTGCATCTCTTTCGAGGGTTCGACCTTTTTCCTGGGCTTGTCTTGAATTGGTTGAAACAGAGCCGATTCTGGTAGCTCGGATTTCTCATCATTATCCGCCTCCTTCTCCATGTTACGCATCTCTTCTGTCGCAATCTTCTCATCCTTGGTTCTTTCGGATTGCAATTGTTGAATGCTACGAGAGAAAAAAAAACATTTCTTTCTCTATCTATTTTTAAAAATGTTTGGTAGATACACACATACAACCAGTCTTTTACTAAAGAGTTAATTATTTCTTTATACATTGTTATGTAAGGGAGATTATGAAAACTATCTAATAAAATCTAATAATTGACACAATCAAAAAGGTTGAATTCCAAATCTTAAATAAAAAAGATCTCTGAACTATAAAAATATATCGTCAAGCCATGCTAGTGTTATATTGGCTATTAATATTGAAATTTAAATATTAAATATAAAAATTCAACACAAAACCAAGGACATTAATGGCAAAATGAGCGTGCTGTAAATAGAAGCAAGATATCAGATCAGATTATGGCGGGAGAGACGTTACCCTTCCGTGGCCGGACAAGGCGGGATATCGGAGACTTCGAGATCGCTGAATAAACGCGGAGCGGCTCGCTGCGGCTGCTGTTGCTGCTGCTGCAGCATCGATCTGTCGAGATCGAGGATGCGTTTACTCGTTCAGCATTGCAAGACCGCCAATACGACGCGGGACGCGCAACGATATTCGACTTCCGTCTTCCGTCGCGATATTTATGTCGTGGTTGGAGCGTGCCAGGAAGAAGACTCGATGACGCACTCGGCAGTTCGACACGCGCGCAACCATGGACTCAAAAAAGAACAACAAACTATCCGGCACGCTCGGCCGGCACGAAGTACGTCATACGCGGCTCTGCAACTGGTCTCGTGCAACCCTCTTCCCACCCCTTTTAGCGCGAAACAACCCCCTTGCAACAGCGACCTTCGACCACGGAAATAACAGATGGCGTGAAGCGTAGTCGAGCGGGAAGGATCGAGGGGTGGATCGAGTATTGAAGGGGTAAGTGGTTCAATATACTGAATCTACTCGTTTGGAACTAAGTTTAAAACATGATAGATTAAGAATTAAGCATAGCAAAAAATTAATTACATGCAATCTGTAAAATTTTCCGCAAGTAAATAATCAATATTCCATAAAGCTTCATGTGTCGATCATAGGATAAATTAATTTATTCCCTTAATTCATTACTTTTTGCACAGTAAGTTAGATACAATTAACAATTTATTTTTCATAGATTGGAGATCATTTTGCGATAAAAATGCTAAATTCTTAATCTCCTATACAATCTCACTATTCATTCTCCAATATCTCATAAAAGATAAGATAAAATAAAAATATAATCCCAAATGACCAACCGGTTGCTGCTGTCGTACTGCTCTTTATTGTCCGTGTCGTATCTTATCATCCCGACGGCTGGAATTTTCGTGTAGGTGTCCTGGCGCTTGTACTGCCTTCTATGATCGCTGGTATTCAGGGGAATATGAGATGGCCTCGGGATCCTAGATACCATATTGCTGTTCTGATGATT
>NW_020210287.1:0-4188 GCF_003070985.1 Temnothorax curvispinosus
CCAGGGCACTTAAAACCTATGTCTGGACAACTTTATCATTTTGGTTTTTAAATAACTATAACGCAAATTAAAATCAAAGATAAAAATATAATACAAAAAAAAGATTTGTATCTTTGATTCTTTGATTTTATTTCGCGTTATAACTTATTTAAATAAAATAATAAAAATGTCCAGACATAAATACGTGTCCCAGCATTGCTATATTTATCTTAAGTATTTTACGCGCAGACTTACGCGTAACAAAGAACGTAGGATTAAGAAAATAAATATATTAAATTAAATAGTTAAATTTAATAGTGTTATACTGTATCCATGTGTAGAAAGATATTATCGAGACTCGATATCTGCAGGCAACTTCATTGTGCGACGTCATTGGCCACGCAGATATTGAACAATCTGATTGGTCGAAAACTTTAAACATTTATCATTTGTAGTATTTATCATTATGTAACACATAAAAATTAAAACAATCGAGATGTTTGGTTATAAAAATTTTCATTTGTAGATGTGTTTCGAGAATTCGCCATTTAACATAAAACTTGCGTAATTTTTGTTTTAATATTAACACAAAGTTAAATTGTTAGATTTTATAATAAAAAATATGTTTATTCCAACGAGCTCTTTTGAAAAACCATACTCGACAAATAAATAAATAAATTTGACATCTTGGGTCATTGGGTGAGATCTTACGCCTCTTTCGGAAAACTTGTCTATGCTCAACGTCACAATTCGATATCCTATAGGAGAACGCGCTAGAGACCCTACATAAAGAGAAATTTTATTCCTATAAAATATACATTTTCATTGGATATCGGAAGTGTAAACTAATTTTGTGTATAGCACGTGTATGTGGAAATCCCCCATCCAGGATCAAAGAACGTTTGATAAATTTGCAAGTCAGAATACAAGTTTATAAATTTATACTAAAAATTTTCTTTATATTAATATTGAGCAATAATGTTCGCGTACTTCAAACAAGTAATGGAAGAAAAACTCGCAATTCTTCAACTCGGTAACGCATACAAATAATTTAGGTAAATACCTAAATGTCCATGTAATAATTTCTAACCATTAATTCTCATTGTTTATACAGAGACGGTACCGGCCGAATCCGCTACAAGTATGAATATTAGTAAGAAATTTTTGGGAGTTCTACAATTGTCGTTTGAAGTAAAGTACATGGATGAAGACACTAAACTTGCTAAAAAGAGAAATAAAATAAAAGCGTTACAGGAGAGGATGAATGTGTTATATCATAATGTCGATGTTTTAAAGGACCAAAATTTTGATGATCGTGTTGCTTTAGCGACAGCTTATTACAACATTGGCTTAGAATATGTTACATCTACGGATATTGACGATTTAGAAACTGCTCTACACTGTCTTTCAAGTTGTTTGGAACTGTTAAAAGGAAAAATGTTTGACCGTAGAGCTATATTGACATCTATAGGTGCACTGAACGAATTGCATTCACTTTCTGAGAAATTTGAGAAAAAGAAAGATAATGAATTCTTGAATACAGCAATGTTATTATATCACACGTACACAAATAAGGATAATTATCCTGATCCCATCCACGTAGCAAATCTTGTTGGTATTAAAGAAAAAGAATCAAATCCTAAAATTATCTTGAACAATTTGCATCATACAACTTTACAGGACTTAGGACGTCAATATCTCACTAGGTCGCAAGATAAGCGCGAATTTGTAATATACACGCATTTATTATTAAACGACCGACTGATAGACTTGATATATGGCCATACAAAATATGACGACAAATGTTTTGATATAGCTTTAACTTTATTTGATCTGTCTAGATACTTTCTAGCAAACGATCTGTTCACTGAAGCTAAAAGTCGCATTGCTATTGGAGATTATGTAATAGATAGATTTGTTGAAAATTTGTCGGCAGAGAAAAAAGCTTCTCTTAATTTGAATAAAAGTTTTAATAATGCCTTTGCCGTTAGTGCTAGATCATGGGGTTTCTATGGAGTTTCTCTTTTACGTTTCTGGATGAAAAAATTTTCACAGAATAGAGAAAAATCTTCTGAAATACAAGATGAAATGTCAAAATTAGAGACAAAATCTAAGGAGTCAAATTTAATGATTTCTGACCTACTAGAAAAAAAATTGGAACATATAACTAAGATCACAGAAACATGTATATTGAATCTTGCTGATGCCAAATCGGTTTTCGTAAAAACTTTGAGAGAACTTGAAACAGCGAAGGAATATTTTACTGCAGACACTGACATCGAAAATTATGCGAAGATAACTCTTAAAATTTCGGATACATGCAAATATTTAGCAGGTTTTGAAGAACAAAGAGATAAGCAAATAAAACTACATAAACGGCGAGTAGAGTGTTTGGAGGATGCTCGTAAAAAATTTCGCACAACAATTGAGAATGATAGAGAATTACAAATCTACAAACGCATTTGGTACGAAGTAGTGACTTCATGTTCCACGATTATGGATTTAATGGTCGAAGAAACATATTACGACGAATTATTTGAAGAACTGTCAATGAAAGCTGATCAATATGCGAAAATAATCGCAGAAAATATCAATTTTTATTTAAATACAGTTTAGATTTTTTTTTATGTATTTAGTCCTTACTAATTGTAAGATTTCTTCATTATTTGTGACTACATTAAAAAATATTATTGCATGCATTTCTCTATCGTATGTAAGTCATATAAGAAACATAATATGTGATTAAAAAAATATCTTTCCATTAATTATCTGTATTAAATATGACTGTGAGAGGATAAATAATTCTTGAATGAATCATATTTCTTAACATTTTTATATGATAGACATACGGTAAAAATATAATTCTTACATTTATTATACTCTTATATTTTTATATTTGACAATGATTTACATTTTATAATAATTGACAATAACACACAGAATCATTTAAGATTATATATTACATGTATTATGTATGTTATATACATTATACAACAAATATATTCTTATATAGAAATATATTAATGTATATAATGTACATAATGTATATATACATTATGTAGATATATTATATACATATTAATACAGTTCTGTAAGAATATATTTATTATATAGAAATTACATAAGATTATATAAATAGTATAATTTATACATGTATATATGTATATAATCTTAAATAACATAAATTATAGAAATATATAATCTTATTTATAAACAGACAAATTGTAAAAATTATCGATGCGTAGAACTGTGTGAAAAAAATATTAAGCAAAGAATTGAAATTTTTAAGTAATTTACACTATATTTGAGTATTTAATTTACCTCTCTCAACATTCTCAAAGCGACATACATGTTTGATTCCAAAGTAAAGTACTGCTGGTAACTTGAAAATTTTGCTCTACTGATAGTGTCAAACGGATATTACGTGATTGCAACCGCTGCAACGCTCACAGCAGCTCTGGCCAGAAACCCATTATCTTACTTAAGCAATCCCTCTACAGACTACCAGAAATTATGCGAACATCACAAAACGTCAATTTTAATTAAAGTTACAAACGAGAAACAGATATTGAACGTATATATGTACAACAGAGAATATATAATTAAAACTTTCTTAAACGCATGCAAACAATCAGTCGAATATTAGTAAAGCGGATTTTTACCTACACTAACAGAAAGGGAGAGGGTGGGTCTAATAGGCCGGTTTTCGGCCCTTTCTGAATTTCATTTTAAAATATCAGAAACGTTTTATTTTTATAAAATTTAATGAAATCAGGTGATTTTAGGCTAAACGGACATGTTTTGAAGCCTATCACACAAATTAATATCATTTTTACCATCAATGCTCTTATGCTAATTACATATCTTCTTACACATTGCACTTGTGTAGTGTGTGTGCGCATCCCACTTACGCTGCCGCGTACTACCGAAACCGTTTTCTGGCTAAACTGACGTCAACGGTTGACGCCTGCAGTTAAATACAAAGTTTTTTTTTTCGATCTTCTCACGTTAAACTATATTTTCTTGTAACTCTTTTATATAACACAAATTACTTACCATCAAATAAATGTCTACAGTAACTAAAAGATAACTAAACAATTTATTTTAGAAAAATTGTGCTACATGATACATGTTGATACTAAAGAATACAAAATATTTAATTGTTTTACATCAAGATGTAACATATCACAAATCAACACACACAAATGT
>NW_020210288.1:0-2910 GCF_003070985.1 Temnothorax curvispinosus
TGCTACCTGCTCTTTCACTTAATTACTATGCCTCTGTAAGTCGTATGCCAAATTATTCACGGCAATTAATTGACAATGAGTGATTTAGTAATCAAATATTAATAATCTTGAACATAATAATTTATGAATTTAATTACTTTTTATCTTTTCTTTTAATTTATTAATCTTTTATATCTATATGTAAATTCAAAATAAATAATTAGAGATTAAGACATTATTTGATTGAGATTATTTAATAATTAAGATATTCCTGCAGACTTATAGTAATTTTCAATTATTATTATACATTATTGATACTTACGATCAAAACTATATATTTACATGTGGCAGTATTTGTCAACTACGTTTACCTGTTTGACAACCTTTCGAGCAATATTTGCTGTAGAGGATGAGCTGCAAATGTAATCTACTGTATGTATTATACTTTTTTAATGCGAAGAATTACTTAGTATAATTTATAAATGCATAAACGGACATTTCAAAAATTCTTGTTAGCCTACAAATTACAAAGAAGGTAGTTTTGCATTAAAAATTAATCGAATTTGTAAAAAAAATTATTTGTTGAGAAAAATTGGAAACTAATGTAAACAAAATGCGAACAAGAGACAAATAAAATTAATTAAAAACAAATAAAATTGCTATATTAAATAATATTATATACATTATGTAGATTTTATGTAATATTGTAGATAGATATTGTGAATATCAACTTTAATAGTCGAAGCAAAAGATATAATTAATCGAGTAAGTGTATACGTGGAGACGTCGGATATATGTATGCATTGTGCAGTTTGAAGTTTCTTCACAATGACGACTCCGTGTTGTATACATAATAGATCAAGTTGGGTTAGTCTGTGTCACTTATAATAGATAAATATTTACAATATGTACAGATAAGATATGAATTTCGCTACAGCGAATATTTTCGAAATACAGAATAAGTTTCAAATTGTTTCAGCCGCCTTACGGCGCGAAGGCAAAAATTTATCTACGCTATAAAGTGAAATGGTAACAACTAAAAAGACGAAATTGATTGCGCATAACACAAAATGTTGAGACAAAAACATATATACTGTTTTTAAAGTGTATTTTGCATTCTTTTATTAATTTTAACGCAATTTTTCAAAGCACAGAAACTAGAATGCATTTGCTACAATTATAAAAAACTATATATCAGTTAATCGGCCAACGGCTAGGCTCACTTGTAAACCTAGCCGACGCGGATTCTCCTATCGAGATCGTTCATGGTCCCTCGCGGCGCCTAGCGGACACGCATGGAGCTTGCGCGAGCTTCAAGCTTGCAACTGAATGCTCGCGAAAAAGCGTGCTCGCCTGTGGCGCAGCTGACTAATGTTGCTCATGTGGTGGCCGGGCTGCCGTTCGATAGAGGCGCACGCAGCCGCCACACACGTATGTATAACTGGCTAATTCGTAGTTATTTTTCTCGAAAATGAAGCTTTTAATGAAAACAATTTAATCTAGATTTTTTTAATTTTTTATGTACCTATAGTCACTTTCTTTTGGCATGTATGCACTTCTTATTTTATTAGAACTTTATTAGAACACTATGTAAGTAAAAATAGTTAAGAAACCGTGATGTTATATATTAGGAATTTTATTTTATTATATAAAGCATAGAGTATATAATAATAATTATTCAATATATGTATAACATTAATATTTTAATTTAATATAATACATGCTAACACACAAAAAACATAAATTTTTCCTATTTCCTTGTCATTGATTTTCCTGTTGAAAAATTATTAAACAATAAATACACAGAGATTTAACAAATGTTACTTTCAATTAAGGACTATTGTGATACAAATAGAATTTACGCAATATCGCAAAGTAAACTTGATGGCTTTATCCATTAATAAAGTAATAAAGCGAAACAGATGTCGTGAATACACGCCTTCGTTCTCATCAAAATGATTATTTTATTAGATGACATAAGTAATGATTTTACGTGTCTAATATAACCTACATGATATGGGATGTGAGGCTAGTTTTTTCTCAATGCTCCGTGAAAGTCATACTGTGTTTATTTGGTTGTGCAATTATTTTTGCTTTAGCAGTAATTTGCGAATATGTTATCGGTATAAATTAATATCGTCATATTTTTATATATTGAAATAAGATATGTAATGATAATTGTGTAAACATATCAATAACTTATTAATTTACCGTTCATTTACAAGTTAAAGGAAGAAACAGTGCAAACTTAATACTTCACAAATGAATATTTTCATGAATTACGACAGGGTGTTACACGCGATACGTGTATGGGGGACATATACTGCCATTTGGCCATTAAATTTTAAAGCTGGGAAACTTAAAACTTTCATTTATACAATTTTTTGGTGTATTTGCATAGTGAATATGACAAATCAATGTTTCTTATATATTAAGAGCATGTTTCCCTTCGATCGAAAAAATTTCTTTAATACGATGAAAACAGTGGTGGAGTTGGTATTCAGTGCAGAAGCAGTTTTTAATCTTTTCTACTGTAGAATACGAAAACAACAATTACAGGTTAATACTGCAGTATTATTGCGTGCAGTATAATTATTAATTTATTTATTAAAATTAATTTATACTAAATTAAAACTCAGACGAAATTAGTGATAATATGTTTTATTAAATTGTTGAGAGAAAATACAAAACAAAATTATTATTTTTAATTTTAATAGTATTTTTTGTATATTGTATCAAGGGGAGAAAGCTGCGTTTTTCAGACGAATGTGAAGGTTGTCGCCCGAGCCAAAGCTCGAAGGCGAGGGCGACAATCACACGAGTCTGAAAAAGCTTTCGACCCGTGGTGCACACGATATTTTTCACAACACCTTCACGGAAATGTTCGACTTTTAAATACCTGTATAGAGTCAGGTGAAAGTGATCAATTTT
>NW_020210288.1:2920-10657 GCF_003070985.1 Temnothorax curvispinosus
ATGTTATTGCGTTCAAACAATAACATATAAATTGCATGTTTTACACATATATAGCAATATAATCCTTCGTTCCAATACTCATTTCTTGCTTATTGATTTATACAAATTAACTTACATAAATTTGTTTGCCGAATTTATTATATCTTATTGTTATAACATAATGTAAAACCAATTCAAATGGTCTTGCAGAAATTATTATTTGACATCGAGCAATGTGTTCGAATATGGACGCCTTATGAAAAAGCTATGAGGGAGAAATTCATGCGAAATACGTGTGCAGTATACATTTCTTTAGCAATGATATATATTACTGGCGCATTGATATTTGTTCTTACGCCAGTAATAACAGGTAGATCTTTGCCACTAAACGTCGTGTATCCTTTCCCAATATCCGAGTTTTGGATTTACTGTGTGGCTTACGGAATGAACCTGTTTTCCGTTTCACAATGTTCGATTACTATAGTTGTCGACATGGTGGTAATCGCTATATTGTGGCAAGCTGTCTTCAAATTTAAATTGTTAGGCATACAGATGCGTTCTGTGGTTACTGCCGACAAACTCCGAGCCTGCATTATAACATACCAAAATATTTTCAAGTACGTTTTGATAACATTTTACAATATCTTTCTAAATGTTTTGTTGGAGTAATTGCAATTATAAGATCTCACCTTATTTAACCACTTGAAATAACTATTCTCTTAACAATTGCTCTTGACAACAAGAAAATGGAAACTGATTTATATCGACTTTTTTGAGATTTCAAACTTTTCCAATGTTTCTTTTAAATTAATTAATAGCATTTTTTTTTAGCTTTTATACACGTATGTAAATATCTATTAGATATCTCGATATCTGTTATTATAAACATTTCAAGTGATTAAATTAGATAGAATTATGCAGTGTTAAATTAAAGTAATATAATTATTTCATAATATAAGCATGATATTTTTCACGATTCTTTAATTTATTTAGCTACGTACGGGAAATTGATTATACTATTAATTATATACTCCTCAAATTGACGATTTCTACTTCGGCTTACGTAATCAGTAGTGGTCTGCTAATTTTAAACGTGAGTATTTGGTATGTTCGGATTAATACTTTCAGAGCTTATCATATAAATAATACGAAAAACTACATAAAATGATTTCTATTATTCTTTAGCACTATAATTATTTCGATTAATTTGTTCTATATCAAAACAATTGTTGCATCAAAATTTTTATTAATCTCAGATTTTCAATTTTTTTAAAGTTAAATTGCGTTGATTAGTTAATATAGAATAACCGCTAGCTGCAACTTAAGAAATGTTTGCAATTTAAATTTGCATTAAAATGTATATTTTAATTATATAAAACATATAATATATCGGAAGTTCATATTGTTAATGTTGCATAAATTACAGAACGCACCTTTGGTGGAAATTAGTGTATTTCTTATGATCACTTCTATTTCGATTTGGAGGCTCTTTGTCTGTTGCTGGTCGGTACAGGCAGTGACTGACATGGTTAGTCCTTTGATTATATGTGACAGCAATTATACTAATTAAAGAAATATTTTTATATTTTTTATACAAAAAATGTATTTGTACGAAAAAATTGTAATGATAAATAGTTATGCATCACGTTTAATTAAATGTAATATTTTTACATCAAGCAAATAATACTTAAAAAAATGCTTTAATGAAGTTTACATTCGATGCTAGAATATATATTTTATGATATTTTATCTGTTTACAGTCTTACAACATATCTTGGCAAATTTATGATTCTTTATGGACAAATGCATCACCGAACGTACGCCGAACAATTTTAATGATTGTTCAAAGATGTCAGAAACCAATTGCAGTTAGCGGGTCCAAGTTCATACCTGTAATTTCTATAAAATTTTGCGGAAAAGTAAGCATAAATATTGTTTATGATATCTATTAATGCATGTTTGTCGCTTTTTTTTATTATCGAAATATAAAATGTTAATTATATTTATAGGTTCTTTCCACTACGTTTTCATATTTTATGGCATTGCGAACGATATTACGATAAATTTGGATATTTCATGTACATGATTTATTAATAGCGTATAATGGCCTTCAACATTTATAATACATAAAATTAAAAGAAAAAAACCTTCTCGTAATCTTAATAATTAAAAAATTTTTAATTAATAATAAAGCTGGATATACACATCATGTCCAGTTCGAAATTAAACATTTAAAATGTATTTAAAAATTCGATGTATATGTATTGTTAAATGTACTTAATAAACATACATAACAAAAAATTAATTCTCCTATTAATTTATAACTTTTTACCACTAAATTTTTCCTTATTTTTATTCCTGTCAGGGTCATGTAACCCCTTAATATATAATAAAAATATACATAAATGACTTTTTTTATCTTATTATATAATTTTCTCTTTTAGTAAGTGAGTCTGATATGAAGTGAGTATGAAAAATATGAAAAACACGTTAAATGAAAAGTTAAATTAATATTGTTTCCCATTGAGAACTATTCGAATTAATGTGTCCCAATGAAGCAAATCTAATATATATACGGTCGAAGTCCATTAATAAATTAATCGTAACAGCATAACAGCTGTCGTGAATACACGCTTAGCTTCTTATACGTTACAAGTAATGATGTCATTAAGTAACATCGAGGATAATCTAATCTTTTAATGCGATCTATAAGTATAATATAAAGATACTGTATTTACTGTCAATGCATTACATGAATCGTATGTCATGTGCATTTTATTGCGTTATTTCTCATTTATCTACGATAATATTCTTTTTCCCTATCTCCCTCATTTTCTAAAAGATTATAATTCACGTTATAGACAGTTATTTCTCTCAACGTACACTCAACAATTATACGCAGGTTACACAAGGCATAAATGGTTCTCATAATAATTCAAGATAGAAATGTAAGCCGGACTATAGAACTACACGCTGCGCCGAGGGGTAAAATACACACACGCTAATAGTATAATTTAATATTCCACGCGACTGCACCTAAACTCAAAAGAGAAGAAAACGAACAGAAGAAATAATAAACGCCATAATATTCCACCTGAGAGATACATTGTGTTGCCAATGCGTACAATCTCGTATCAGCTAGGAATTTCTACCCTCGTTGCAAGAAATTCTTCGTAAAATTGCGAGGAAAATGCAAGAATAGTAACGGTTGAGACACGTCTGTAAAAAGAAGAGAAAGTGCGACGATTCTCTGCATACAACATGAAAACCGCACCGACGTTAGACAGAGTTATTGCTTTTCTGAAAAAGTGGACTTATTATTTGCTTGTTGCTGGCCTCTACCGCGAACAGCCACAAAGTTTCAAATTATTCGTGATAGAATATTTCGATATATCTGTGGTGAATGGTGCACTTATAATTACCGAATTGATATATTCAATTAGTAATCATTTAGACATTGTTTTCCTGATTAGGCAATTAGCTTGTGCCTTGGGGATTGTTTGTGAAGTTCTATTGCAGATATATTCATTTACGCAACAACACGATCGTCTGCAAGTAAGACAAATAATTATTATTTTGATACACAGAGCAATAACACAACAGCGACACACACACACACACACACACACACACACACACAAAATGTTATTTTCTAGTGAACAATACTTAAGCCTATATTTAAATTTTTTACAAAATTTTATACAAGATTTTTTAAAGGCCTTCAGATATTAGTCTGGCATGTATCTTTTATATTTTCACAGTCTCTCTCTTTATAAAATGGATATAATACTATCGTTCAATTTACGCTCCATATGTCGTAACTTTAAAACATTTTCTTTTAAATTATAATTAACTGTTGAAAAGTCATAATGTACTTAAATATGTTAATGTATATTTTTTTGTAATATTAAAGTTATTGTTAACAATAGTGTGCAAGTATTTTATTATATGATGATCTACTTAAAAACCATTCAAAAACTAATATTGAAATATATAAATTATCTCTTAGACTGTCAAGATTTCCAATATTTAGAAATAGTTTCTTAAATTAGAATTAGAAATTAGAGAATAAATACGTTTCTAACGTAAAAATATTTTTCTAAAAAAATATTATTATATATAGTTGAATTTAACATTTTAAATGTTGATTAATTCTTATATAATAATATATCCATAAAATTATTATACTGTATTTTATATTTAGGAGCCTATTCTGTTAACGTTAACGATATCGTTACGTGCTTTGCACAACTTTTCTCTATATGATATATATATTATATCTGCGCAAAGCACGTAATGATGTCATTAACGTTTACAGAATAGGCCCCTATTAAGATTTACCAATATTAGAACCCGTATCTCATAGATATGTTATAGTATCATATTTCCTATGATTCCAGTAGACATCAACGAATTTCTCTGACAGTAAATTAAAAATTGTGAATAGATTGAAATAAATGACAAGGAAGAAAAACAAGCAATTTAGAATCTATTAGATATAAAAAATTATTTTATTCTTAATTGTGTTATAGACATGGAAGAAACAGATTTTCAGCCAGTAATATCTGGTTTGCTTACATAAACATAAAATAAACAATATTCTCCTCGCACGATATTAAACCACGCGATGTAACATTTAAGTTGCGTAAATTAAATTAAATTTTAATAAATTTACAGAATGTTAATTTGCGAGATGGAAGATTATTATAGACAAGCAAACACTAAAGAAAAGGATATATTTCAACAATATATTAACAAATATATTTTATTGTATGGAACTACATTGGCATTAACTGCTGCATCTCTGGTTGGTTCGCTAGTGGTGCCATTAATTCGGTCCCGCATGTTTCCGCTAGAAATAGAGTATCCATTCCGCGTTGACTATATCAACCGATGACGACGATGATCTATTTTCATCAAGCACTCGGTATGTA
The DNA here is from genome assembly GCF_003070985.1 of Temnothorax curvispinosus. Classification (NCBI taxonomy): domain Eukaryota; kingdom Metazoa; phylum Arthropoda; class Insecta; order Hymenoptera; family Formicidae; genus Temnothorax; species Temnothorax curvispinosus. The sequence goes on from NW_020210288.1 coordinate 7,834, forward strand.
TCAAGTTTACTGTCAAGTGAGCGCTAATGTTTTCCTCGCTCTTCTATTGTGGTTTATAACGGCTCGCTTTGAGATCTTGACGAACAAATTTTGCACAGTCACTATATAATTATTCTGATTGGAAAACATGCATACAAAAGCATCAAGAAACTCTAAGGTATGTCAAAAATACAGATTAGCATTGGAGCCAATCAATTAATTGCATAAAAATGAATTTTTTATCATAATCACTAGTCTTTTTGCAATTCTGATCTCAAATTTGTTTACTATTTTTCTTTTCTATTTTTATCTTAAATAAAAATTACGCCCTTCTAATTCTTATAATTATTAATATAAAATTATTATATTTCCTGGCAATATTTATCTTATTATATGAGTTAATCACAAAAATCTTATAAATTATAATAAATTTTACAGATATGCGAAAGAAATGAGTAATTCTCTATCGCGCATGTTGTGCATGTTATCATCGCTTGGTGTTAGTACTGCAGCGCTGGTATTTGGTGGCGTTACGTTCCTCAGTGTGTGTATATCTACACTATTTAGCACAATATAGTTATTAAACAACACTATTATATAATTTCTGCTTGCATTTCTAAAATATTTGGAATACCGATTTCCGCCATCTATAAAAATTCAGTATATAATCGTATGTTCTACTTCATTGACGAAAGTACTTTTATGCGCATGGTCGGCTGACCATCTAATAAGAACAGTACGTTTAAACAGAAAAAAATTATCAAAAACTGAATATTATATATGTTAAAATATTATATATATTTTTTTTAAACATATATTTCAGAGCTCTTACATTGCTGAGGCAGCCTATAATTCATTATGGTATGATCAAAGTATCGAATCGCGAAAGATTATGTTATACACTTTGCTCCGATGCCAACGAGCTGTAGTTATATCCGTTCCCGACTTTTCAGCATTATGCTTCTTGTCCAGAGATCGAGATCGCGCACTTACAGCAGCTCATTCATAACAAGCGACATTCCTAATAAGTGATTCAGATTCCACTTAAAAAAAAAAAAAACACCAATTATAATGCACCGTATTTGCGAAGCCAATCGTCAAACATGCGTATGAAGCAACGGCTCGAACAAAACTATTCTTACAATCTTATGGCACAATGTCCGACCTTCCTTCGTCGATATTGATCTTCTCGGAAATTTTTTCCGAATAACTGACTCATAGCATAGCTTTAAATTCGAAACTCCAACGTGGCTTAAGGGAACACAGCATTATCCCCAGTTTTGCTACATCTATAGCCTGTTGCACCGTCCTATCTATTTCTATAATGCAGAACTTGAAATCTTCCGCTTTCTCAAAATTACGGCATACAAAGGTTGCGTGAGCGGAGCGTGGTGGTGAAATCAAATATTCCTAGACCGTTGTATATCATTTCAGTGAACCATATGTTAGGTACTTCCTGCATTCTTACCTCCTATCACGGCAAGGATGTGCGTGGATAAAATTATCATGTAGCGTACACAAAAATGCTACTGCGCGTTGAAACTCTATAAGCTAAAACACCTTACTGCAGTTTGCAAAAAAAACTACGTTACATAGGATAATAGGCAAATTAAAATAATGCATAGTTCCTTTGCAATACCCAGGAAGTAGAAAGATAGTACGTATAACGTATCCGGGAAATCGTAGAGAAATATTTTTCAATCCATTTCAAACTTTCTTACGATACCCAGACTTACAGTAGTACCCTAGATACATAATACATTCTGAAAATTATAGAGAAATCTCTTACTCCACATGGATATACCTTTCTAACACTTTTGCAGACAAAAAGCGTTACTGCTTATTGAATTCAAACACGAAAAGTTTTCCGTCTCTCACATACATCATGAGTATATGCTTCATGATAATTTCAGTTAGGTATACCCCATGCGAAATGAAAAAATCCAGGAATATACGTTCTCTTACGGTAACACCCCTTTGCTATACACCCTTTCATCGTGAAATTGAAGCAAATACGTGGATCATTTATTATGTAGCGACTCGCGAAAGAGCTGCAACGTTTTATTTCCCATATTATCGACTTGCAATACGTCAACATACGTAGCACAAAGCAGTCATGCGAAGAAAAGTGATGCTAGGGGAAGTAATCTCGGTCGTAAAGTTAAGTTTGTTCCCAGTTTGGTCTTGGCCTCAGCCACAAGATGCGACGCAGTTTAAGTTGTTCTGTGTAAAACTGCATCACTGTTTATGCATAATTATAAAATTGGCCTTAACATTATCGTTGATATACACTATCACAAATCATTTTGACGATCCTGAAATCTTAGTAAACCTTGCTGTTCTAACAAGCGCTCTTATTCACAGCAGTTTTAACTTCTTTTTCCACATGATTAATTATCATCACATACAGGTAATTAATATTTATTTATAACATTGAAAAATAATGTTTTAAATAATTTAAAAAATAACATTTATAATATTTATAAAAAAATGACATTTTTATACAACATTGGAAAATCAACATACAATAGTTATTTGTGTAACAAGTGAGGTAAGTTGAAAATTCCCGGGTGCGGAGTTTACTCGCCTTCGGCTCGTGCGTAAACTCCGCACCCGGGAATTTTCATCTTTACACACGGCTTACACTCCCTATTTTATGTTGCAAGTGCCTGGAAAGTGGTCTATCACGCACGCGTAGCGTGCGTAATGGGGCACTTTCCATGCACGTGTTGCATAAATTAATTAAAGACTCATGTTTTATTACTATATATATGTGTATATTCTCTATGTCAATAATTAATATTTATTATAGAATGTTACTTTCGAAATGGTACATTTTAGCGGT
>NW_020210289.1:0-1142 GCF_003070985.1 Temnothorax curvispinosus
AATATATAAAAGAGTATTATCAATAGAGATTATATATATTATAACATGATATTATTAAATACAATATTTATAAATTAGGACGGAAGAGATGGACTGGATAAAAGAAGTTATAAAGGAAATAAGGGAGGTAGGACAGAAAATAGAGCGGCAGACCAGAGAAATAAAAAAGAAATGAAAGAGATGAGAAGACAAATAGAAAGGCTGGAGAAACGACAAAGGAAGAGCGAAAAGAGCGAGGAGCAGGACGAGACAGAGGAAAGAGGATTGGATGAGAGCAGTGAACGAGGGGAAGAAGAAACGGAAGAGGCGAGGGAGTACAGCGACGGAGCGGTAAAAGGGAAGAGGGCAGTAGAAGAGGAAGAAGAGTGTGACGTTGAAGGATGGAACGAGGGAGGATGGGGAGAAAGCTGGTGGAAAGAGGTAGAGAGAGAGGAAGAAAAGGAAAAAGAGAAGAGGAAGAGGAAGGAAGAGGCAAAAAGAAAAGAGGTCAGAAAGAGTGATGATGGATTAAATAAAAGAGAAGAGGAAAGAGACTATAAAGAAAGAAATGAGGCCAGGAGAGATAAAAACGAGAGAGAAGTCAGAAGCAAAGAGGAGGAAAGTAAACGCGAAAAAGAAAAAGCGCGACGAATAGCAGAAGACATGGAGGAAGATGTAAGAAGAAGAAGAGAAAAGAAAGAAAGAGAGAAGGAGCAGAAAGAAGAGAAAGAAAATAGAGAGAAAGAGCAAAGGAAGAAAAGAAGAATAATATGGAGGAAAGTAAGAGGAGAAGGTCCGAGGGAAAAAAGAGAACTAGTGGAGATAATAATGGAAAAAGTGACAGGAAGAATAATCCCGGTAAGAGGAGTAATAGAGGCAATTGGAGCGGACAAAAAAGAACTGATGTTTATGGAGCTGGAGGAAGAAGAGGATAAGGAAGAGATAATTGAAAAAAGCGAGGAAATATGGAGGAGATGGGAAGTGGGGGTAGATGAGGAACTGTCAATGGAAGAGAGGGCGTATAGACACAAGCTGGTAATCAAAGCAAGAGAGGAAAGAGCGAAAAGAAGATCAGCTGTATTAATAAACAGAAGGCTGTGGATTGACGGGAAGGAGGTGAAATGGGACGAAGAGGGAGAGAGATGGAGGAGGATGTAAACCGA
>NW_020210290.1:0-4189 GCF_003070985.1 Temnothorax curvispinosus
ATACTTTTAGAAATCTCTTGATAAGAACACAAAACCAGTGTCGAAACGTCGAGTTAACGTAATAATAAATGTCAGTTTGGTCAAAAAAATACAACCTGTGTTAATATTTCACTGACAAATCAAAGAATTTTGGAAAAATATATTTATTAATATTTTAATTTTTTATGAGCTGTTATCTATAGAAGAGAAAATTATAATAATGTCAAAATAACGAGAAAACGATCGACTCATAATAGAAAAGTTAGTTTTTTTGTTATATTTTAATGTTATAATTTTCTCTTCTGACTCTGACCGAGTAAAGAGCCCCGAAATAAAATGAGCTTTGGGCTCCGAAAAGTCACCATCCGCCTCTGTATTTATGTTACGAATTTTTATACTTTAACGACGTAACGCGTAGCATTTTACGTAAAAATGTTTACGATCTATGGATCGTTTTTAAAAAATATATTTTCAATGTATTTCAACTGCAAGTTCCAAAAAAAAATGTAAACGGTCTTAAACAAAAAAAAACACGAGAACTGCGCTTATTTGTATTATGTTCAACGTTTAAGTTCAGATAAAAGTAAAGGTACGCAAACGATAAAACTCTTGTTTTTGTTGCAAAAAAAAATAAAAATAGAATACAAAACATTTCGACGGCAAATAAAAAATACAACAGTCTAACGATGTCTAATAGAATACGTTAGTCAGAGATGAAGAAGATAAACTCATTCGATACCGGCTGCGTCGCAGGGCCGGTAGCGTCGAACGGTACGGTTACAACGTCGCGCGTCGGACGTCGTACGTTAACGAAAGCGCGTTACGTATACACTAAAAAAGAAATACTTAGCGTCAAGAAAATATTTTTTATATAGTATTACGGGCTTCGTTACTTACGATACGCACCGCGTTAGATTTAAATATTTTTACTTACGTTAAGTAAAGATATCTAGGTCTAACAAACGATGTGCGTATCGTAAGTAACAAAGCCCGTGATATTATATAAAAAATATTTTCTTGACGCTAGGTATTTTTTTCAGTGTATAAGAAAAAGATAACGACGCATGTTCCATAAGAAACGCGTACATAACGTGAACGTTACGTTACGTTTGTCGTTACGTTCTCGACACGGTGCGTACGTAACTTTTTCGCGTAAGAATAGTCGCGAACGTATAAAAAGCAAGAAAGAGTTATATCAAAGACGGCAAAAAATATATTAACCGCGTTTTACGCGCACGCATCGAGCGTCGATCTCGCGCGCGACGATCTGACATTAACGAGCGTACGGTACACGAAACAAGCGAACGTAAAAAATCACGCGAAGATGAACGCACAAACGAACGCACGAATGGAAAAAAAATAGTACACGCCGACGCGCGACGGGCGAACCACGAACCGAACCGCAAACGACGGCACGAACCGTCGTTGACCATACTTCAATGATAAAGTGAAATATACAGACGAACGGACGTGAGATCCAAAAAAAACACAATGTTCCGAAGCACGATCGTCATGAACTTAAATAACACACGCACGATACGGTTTTTATCATCGTCTTGTGCCGAACCGTTGATTTTCGAACGTTTCACATATTTCATGTATCGTCATCGACGTATCTTGTATTTTTTTTTATTTTAAAGTGTTCGTAAAAATATACAACGTACAATGAAACGTATCAACTTTAAGATATTCCTATATAAAAATGTATTCTGTCCCGCGACAAAGTATTCACTGAATCTCACATCCGTTTTATTTGTTTTATTTCATGATACAAAGCCATAACGAATACTGGATGGATAGACTATAAGAGCGTAGGATAAACGCGGCATGTTATATATAACATATATATATATATATACATTGTATCGAAAAAATATTCGTTTATTTCTTGCAAACGTTTATTTTACGTCTTTTTCTCTTTCTGTTTCTATATCTTACGACGTATTTTTAAAACAAATATAAAAATGTACGTATGTTACGAACATTCGTTAAATGATATTAATATCAAGACGACGGATAACTAATATAAATATTAATATAAAATACATATTTAAACACGTTCACGAACGCGCCTATTTTCAGGCGACTGGTATACTCGATGGTCGACGCGTACGATTCTATGCACGAAAAATATTAAACATATCAATGAACGGATGCGTCGACCGAACGAGTTCTCGTATAAACTCGTTGCGTGTTAACGCGAGAGCCGTCTCCCGTAAGTACACGAAGTCACGAAATACGAGAGGGTTCGAAGCGTACGTCGTTTATAACCCAGTCTGCGTTAGTCTATCCATTTTAAGGCAACGAATCTGTGACAAGTCGCCGTTATCTGCCGTATATATATTACATGAAAATAATATATAAATATACACGCTACGATCGTCACAGATTCGTAACCCCCGTATAAAAAATTTATTCACACTCACCAACCAGCGGCGCACGGGGCGGAGTTAATCAGCTATGTAGTCCCGACGATTCTGTAACACAAAAATGTAAGATTCAACGTAAAGAGATGCTCAAAATGATCACGGTTTCAAAAAATAAATTTTGCACACGTTTATGTTGTCTTTTACGTAGGTTTACTAATATTTTCGTTACTTCTTTCCCAAGAAAAAGCTTTACAAGAAAAACTTTTATAAGAATAAACTTTTATAAAATTTTAAACAAACGTTCGGTTTCTTAAGTTATTTTTTATTTATCGGAGATAACGAGGCCCGACGAAATAAAAAAGAATTCATACGTTTTAAACAAAGAATAAACACTTACCCCAAGGTTGTTCCGCCAGTGCCCGATGCCTTTACCAGACCTCCTCCTCTCAGACCGTCACAGATTGTCCAATATTTCGCGATCGAATACGAAGTAACTGTAATAATACGATGGCGATCATGTCGTACGTACGTATTAGTTATATATTTAGTATTAAATAACCACGCGTAGATTTTTTATTAAATATAGACGATATACATATGACGTTCATTAAAGTAACGTTGTGAGTTTTTAATACTTTTAACACATCATAGAGAAACTTTAAAACTATCACGACGTAGTGACGTTCCACGCCAGTTTCATACACACGAGATCAACGGGGTTTTATACGTATAACATCGTTTCTACGGAGTTTACGCGTCAGAACTCGTGACAGACGGGTATCTAGACTGGAGAACTCTATGAAATCTTACTCCTTCGTGCGCATGTATTCAAAATACGATGAACGTGTGACAGAAATATTACTCCAATATTACAAGCTGAACCACGAAGAACGGAACTTCTACGTTTATCTGCTTCAGAAATAATTTTACACTAAATCACAGAGGTACGAAGCGCGAGCGTAGTAGAGCCGCGTTCACACAGTACGGCGCGGTACGACAAAATGGCCGCGAGCGAAGTCGATGTCAGGATCAAACTCCCGGCGTTGATTTTATGAGAAATGATCGACAACTCTCACACTCGGTGATCGTAACGCTCGAGATACGAGGCACTCGCGAAAACCGGCGTCGCGTCGTGGGACGGTTTCGCTGTCGACACGGGTCTTTCACCAAGGATCACGCTATCGCACGCGGTGATCACGTGATCCGTCTGTGTGCGTCGTCCCCGCCGTATGGATGATGAAAACTCGGAAAAAGAAATGTTTCGCGCAACGCGCACGCGAGCGGGTGCAGATCGCGACGAACGTTGGGTGTACGATGCAACCCTTTGCACGGATGCACTAAGCGCACTCAACTTTCCGAACGTCGCGCGCGGACCACGCAACCAGGTACGCGCACGACAAAAACTGGCTTACTCTCTGTTCACGTGAACGGAAAAGCTATCTGAGATGTTTCACGCAGCGACCACTCGAACGGATGCAGTTCGCGATGAAATTCGTACGGACTTCGCGCACGTACTTTCGGCACTCCCGATAATATACGTGCCATGAACGGCCAGCTCGACTTTCTTTTTAGCACGATAGAAACGGAAGAGAGCGTGGTCCACGGATCGCGCGTGATCATCCCTCGTTCCGATAGGAAACCTTCGGCGGGGGTCGTTGCCTCACGCGTCACAAAAGACGACGCACGTCGATCCACGAAGTTAGGTGACGACGCACCGCGATCTGCGATGTAACGCGTTGCGCGCGGGGGATTGTCCCGATTGCGCACATTACAAATCGGACATGACAATATTTCCCGATCGGACACGGTGTCGATTGCACACGGTGCCGATCGGACACGGT
>NW_020210291.1:0-3520 GCF_003070985.1 Temnothorax curvispinosus
TATAAATGTGTTAGGATACTGTCATGGAATATGATTCCGCATCGCTTCTTACAATGTTATATAATGAGTTTTGTATAAATAAAAAAATAATGATATATATTAGAAATATCGAGATGAGATTACGTCGCGGAAGAATCCGTCGCGCAGGAGTAAAGGCAATCGTTTATTTAATCTTTTTCCGTGTTTAGATACAGTTCACACAAATATATACAGACGTTACTGAGCACATTTACAACGGTTTGTATATTGAAATGTGTAATCGCGCGCTGCGACCAATATACGTAAGCGAACTCGTCGTTTCTGTCACGTTCAAGCGAGGCATTGGCCGCGTTACGCAATAACATTGTATACAAATAAATTAGAAGACCTAAATTAATTTATATAAATAAATTACTTAGGTACACGAATGTCACGATATCTAGCGTATTGATTCGCCGTTTCCACCTCGCAAAACGACGACAATACTAGTCCAACAATAAAATATATTATATCGTATGGTCCTGATCGTTCTCCGATTGACGTAGAATCAAATAGCTCGACGACCGAACACGCGGGTGTCGCATAAATATCAAGAAATGATTGTAAGCTACGAATAAATATCACGTTAAATATGTGCATCATCTGCAAAATATCGTTTCTTTTCCCTTACGACCGCACGAGCGTGATATACGAACACTGGGGAAATTGTAAGTATTAATATAATGATACAACGAGCCGAACGTAACAGTACATTTCGGCAGTGCGCCAAATTATGGTGCACATTCGAGCTTTCTGGCATTTAAGAGTAAATCGTCTGACTCGCGACTCGTTTCGTTTATGTTTCCTTTCTATCGGAGCGCGCGTCGCGATGGTCGTATAATTATAATAATATCATAGATACGCAATGAAAAATTATCCGTAATTGCAATCACGTCTGTGGAGCAGTTCTTTTACATAGATTGCAGCTTGAAGAATTTTCCGATTCTTCCCTTTTGGTTCAAGAATAACGAACAACGGAATTGTATTCAACTTTACCGTGCCGCTGAATATAATGGAAGACTGGGTGTCTTCGTGAGGCAATTCTGTTTAATATTCATTATAACTTCGCGGTATCTAACACACTTAGCTTGAGTGAATGTGTTGTTTCAAGCTTATCCGATAAAGTTTCCAGTTAAGTGGCTGTAGGAAACTCACACACATACGTACACATCGATAGAAAATAACGTAAGAGTACAGATAAACGTACGTATTATATGCATACGTACACGAGAGTTATCGAAAAACGCGCAGTTGCCATCATTTTTTCAGCCAGTTGATGTCACGTTAAAGTTTCCGAAGTCATTCATTCGTTCATAAAAATAGATTCATAAGCGAAAATATTCTTTAACGATACTCACGATACGATTCTTTCATGCTAGCTTACATATAGGAATGAGTTTACGATCTAAATTATAATTATATCTCGATAGAGGGATGCCGTTCGCAATGATGGCAATAAAAAATTATACCGGCGAATCGTTTGTGTGAGATATTGTCACCGTAGTATACATATCGATTGAACTGAAAAATTCTCATTATTAGTTCGCTTATTTATAATCTTACTTGTGATCATAATTATACTCTTTTATATCTTATTTCCATATCTATATATATATATATCGGTCGGTAGCTCGATGTGTTTCATAAAATTTGGTCAGACTCTTTTATGTCTCTTAACATCACGATATGCTGCCCAGTATTTGTACGATGTATAATTACTTTGTAGTTGAGAATAACTCTGAGATAACTAACATCAATGTTTACTCGCTCGTTAGAACTTTAGATATAATCGTATCATAAAGTGCCCTCGGAACTGTACGTATTTTGGTAGGGTCCATTATCCAGGTAACGTATTGTCTATTACTGTTATTATGTAACAAGTTTGTATAGTTACTTCGGTTTACTGTAACGATAATGATTATCCGGGAATCGTATCGATTCCCTTACCAAATTAATTGTAAATTCGATCAGGTCACCTCGATAACATTTCTTATGTCAAAACATGAAATATTAGAAGCTCAGGATCTTAGATTTAGCGATACATTTTTAGCAGCTTGTTGATAATTATCTCTTTGAATCGTGTATAGTAGGTACAGCATCTGATACAGCGAGCCACATTTGAAATATGCAAAATCGCATTGATTAACATCTGGCTCTGACAAGCGCGTGACATGATATTTCTGCAACTGTTTCCTTTGCCATAAGCTGTTCACTGAATCATCTTTGAGGATCCACAGTGCAACGAGGGAGAGGTAAAATATATCTAAAACCATAAGGATGCACATTCTTTTTTCAGGATACTACATCGGTGCACCGTCGCGTCGTGCGCACAGTGGTGTTACTCTCAAACGAACTCGTCCGCTCAACGAGCCTTCAATGCGGCGAGAAGCTAAGCTAAATAAGTCCTGGGATTAGTCTTCGAGACTCCCGCCGAGCCGTCTCCCTTGGTGGAGCACGACGACCATGCCTCTTCGGCCAGACTGCCGTATCTCTGCACACCTGGGAACGGGGGCCCGGAACTCTGCGGCGAGTAGTAACCACCTTGCAGCTGCTGATAGTAATTGCCGCCGGACTGCTGCTGCTGCTGCTGCTGCTGGTACTGCTGGTACTGATCACCGGGCACCAGGACGTTGCCGTAGCCCGAATACGAGCCGTACTGGGACGAGGAGTACGAGGAGGAGGAGTAACCGCGTTCGCTCAGACTGCGGTAAGGCCCCGAATGATGGGGCCTACCCTCCTGTCAGACCGGGGTGCTGACCGCGGCCGAGCTTATGTACTCGATGTCACCGATGCTCTTCACCCGTCGATGCCGTTTACCGCCGCCGGTCGACATCGGCCGCGGTGGAAGCTGCGGCGGCGGCGGCGAGTTGCTGCGGACGCTGCTGCTCATGTATTGGCATTGGCTGGCGAGACTTCCGGTGTCCGAGGACGATGACGGTGATGCCTTCTCGCTTCTAGGCCGGAGACCGAACGCCCTGCTCAGGGATCCCTGCGCAAAGATATGCCTCGATTAAAAGGACTGTGTGACTTGTAAAGTCTGCTTAGACGGTGAATCTCGACTTTCCGGAGAGATCGAAGCTACGAGCAAACGAGCGACCGGGAGATGCCTGCATGTTAATAAAATCAATTTAGATAACATGAAAGAATAAATAACGTTCTAAAGACAATTTTTAAATTGCGCCCGAAAAATTATAAGATCTTTTATTAATATTTCTCACAATTTGAATTTTTGCGTCGCTGGGTTGAATGAAAAGAAACTCTATGGAGTGTAGAAATTTAGATAGTAGTTTATCACGAACCTAGTAGGATCTTTCTTCCATATTGGAACAAATACTAATATTTCAGTCTGAGTATTGTTGTTTAATCCATTTAACGTGAAACAACTTGCTATTATGTTTGTAATGTTCGTGCACGAGTGAAATGACGCTATCTAAATTTCGTTATGACACTCGCAGTAACTTCTAGCGTGAGAGGATCAACGAATATGAGAGACAGAGATTCA
>NW_020210292.1:0-62685 GCF_003070985.1 Temnothorax curvispinosus
CCCACCACAATCACCTCTCTCACCGTCATCTTTACCTTTAGCCCTTTCGCGAATAGCTCCTTCACTTTCTCCCAATTCGACTCCTTACCTCCCCATTTTTTCTTCTCTACCCTTAAAATTACATTGCTTTTCCTTAGTTCGTCCTCGTTCCTTTCACCTGTCCCCGTCCACCATTTCTTCTTCTCAGTCCCACTCTTCTCGTAGTCCTCCCTCTTCCTTTTGCCTCCATTTAGCTCCATTCTTTCTACCTTTCTCTCCATTCTTCTTACTTTCTTCTCAAACTCCTCCATCCTCTCTTCATTCCTTTTATTAGCCTCTTTCTTCTCCTTCGACATCTTCTTTACTTTCTCCTCTAACTCCTTATCCTTTCCTCCTTTCTTCTATCAACCTCTTTCTTCTCCTTCGCCATCTTCTTTAATTTCGCCTCCACAATCCTTTCCACCGCCTCTGCTATTGCTCTCCCCTCGTATTCCATCCTGGGTAATCTGTAACAAAGTTAATTGCTCACCACTTCTTTGTTCCACTTTCCTCCTCCTCCTCCTTTCTTTCCCTCCTCTTCCCTCTTTCCCTCCTCTTCCCCCTCCCCCTTCACTATTCCTCTCTTCTTTCCTCTAATTCCTCCACCTCCCCTTTTCCTCTCCTTCTTTCCTCTTCTAGTTCTAACATCTGTAAGATTTCGATCGTTTCCGATCTATCGAATGTCGCGCCGTGCCTGTGTAGGCTAAGAGTAATGTGATTGGTCGCTTGAGATACCGAGTTGCGCCGTAGCGCTCTGCGCATAAAAAAGCGTCGGGATTGGTATAGCGTGAGATAAAGAGCTCCTATTGGTGGATTCGGGGACGAGAAGCGTGAGTGGTCGGCAACGCTCGACAAGGAGGGAGTCGTTGTACAGCGTCAATGGCGAACGGACGCTTGTATCGAAGGCGGGAATAAAGTTGACTTTCTTAGCCTTATTTGAATATTTCTCTTGTTTCTCCCTAGCCATCCTTCCTGACATTATCCCCGTGAAAACATTCGCGGTCAGTGCCGTACATTACGCGGTGCGTCAAGAAAATAACCGATTAGTTACAGTTCAGAAGTGGGATACATCGTGTGCCGCCATTATCGTCTTAGCGATCCGGCTTGCTACCGATTCCCTTTTCCTTCTGCTCTCTTTACGCTCTGACGAGTATTATTGCAGCGTGCAATGCTGTAATCGATATCGTATCGTAAGTGGTATTTTGGCCAGCTACGCCGTGGTACGCCGCGGATCAGTGACTGTTATCACGTTCGCGGTATTTCGATGAGAGACATAATCCGTCGCAGTGACATTGTAATATATTTGTGGATCGACGGCCGGCTCGGCACGTCACGCTACAAATTTGTGGGTGATATTAATTCGCCTTGATCATTTGAACATTTGAGCATTCTCGGTATCGCGCCTCGAACATTCCATCGCAATCTCGAACGATCGCCATAGCAGTGTAGTACGCCTCGAACATTCTCGGTGTTACGCTTTCCGCCATCTTAGTGCGCGCGATCGTTCGTGAACAATTTACCGCCATTTCCGCTATTTCGGAGAGCTAGAATATTCGGTTGGTATGTTACGCTTTGATTATTCTTCTCGAAAGATAATGGATCGTCAACGATTGGAAAAAATGTCGGGCAGTGAGCTTCAAGAGGAGGCCCGCCGTTATGGTCTCAACCCACCGTCAGATCCAATTCGATGTATAGATATGATAATAGCTCATTGGGACAGAAACGATCATGCCGATCTTTCAAAAGAATCGCGTATTTCAGAGAATACGGCGTCGAGAGCATCACATTCGGCTCAACCGGGATCTCCTGATCTTTTTCAGATTTGTGCGTTGATGATGGAACAGATGAAATTCCAGCAAGAAGAAACGCGTAGCCAGCGAGAGCAACAGCAAGAACAGACGCGTGTTCTGCAATAGCAGTTTCAGCAAAGTCAAACTATGATGCAGTCAATGCTCGAAATTATGACTTTGGCTAATCAAAATTGAACGAGTGACTCGGCAAGTGAAGACAGAAATAGGGAAGTTGCTTCAAGTGCATCGGATAATACACGTCGTGCCCCGTTATCTTCGATAGCTACAACACACGCCGTAAAATTGTTAGCGTCTCAAATCCCCGAGTTCGGTGGTTCAGAAGAAGAAAAAGTGGAATTATGGATTCAAACAGTGGAACGGGTAGCGCAAGTCCATGGAGTTTTCAATGACGTGCTGTTATTAGCGGCATCGGGTAAATTGGTAAAGGGCGCCAGAAGATGGTTCGATTTGAATATAACTACATTGATCGAATAATGAGAAGCTTTTAAGGATGCAGTAGTGCGTCGCTTCAAGCGTAAGATTATGTTTCATGTGGCAATGCAAAAGATAGAAGCCAGAAAATGGAATTTCCATAAGGAAACTTTTCAGGATTACGCTATGGACAAATTGGTGTTATTTAAAAATTTGAATTTACCAGACGAAGATGCAATTCACCTGATAATTGGTGGAATTGGTAGCCGATCATTACGAGAGGCAGCTGCGGTACTTCGGTGTGATTCCATTGACGAATTCCTGGAGGAGATGCAGCGTATTACGACTGTGTCTGCTGATTCGGTACGCAAGAATTCGTCGCAAGAAGTCAAGACGGAGAAAGTGAAAAATAATAGTGGTTCTGTGCCTAAGGACGTTTCAGTGGTAAAAACTGAAAAGGACATTTTTTGCGTATATTGTCGAGCAAAAGGTCATGTTTGTACCGATTGCTATAAGCTGAAGAAAAAGGAGCAGACGATTCCCGCAACATCCCCCAAGCCAGAACCTGTGGTATCCGTGGTGAACGAGGAAAGCCAATCGACGGAGATTGCAGCGGTTTCGGAAGACACGGGTAGGAAGTTAAAGATTTCGGATTCGTGAATTAGTGTAACGTCAATAAACAATGTTGCATGTAATTTAATTGCGTTAGTGGACACTGGAAGTCCGGTATCTTTTATTAAATCAACATTAATTGAAAAATTTGATATTATGATGGACAGCAACGCGGTGATGAAAAATTATAAAGCGGTAAATAATACTCATATAATAGTTAAGGGATCTGCGCAGGCAGTGATTTCTTTTGAGTTGTTGCCAGGATTTAAGGTGTCAACGGTTTTGGTTGTAGAGGATAATTCTTTTTCGTCGGATTTAATTATCGGACTAAACTGCTTGAAGGAAAACGACATTTCGGTTTTATATAGTCCCAACGGTTGTAATTTGAATGATCGAGTTCAATTATTTCAAGAAATTGCATCAGCAGATGTTGTTGAAAATAAATCCGAGGATTTAATGACTAAGTTACAGGAGATAGATATTGATTTTGAAGAGTTTTATAAACAAGTGTTAATCTCAGTGATTCAAGAAGTCGAAAATTTGGATATAACGCCAATCGACGACGATTATTCTATTAAAGTTTCTCTTAAGGATGAATCTATTTTTAAATATGCGCCTAGGAGGTTTGCCTGGTCCAAAAGGGAACAGCTCAGAAGGATCACTGACGCTTTATTGCGACGAGGTATCATAAAACCTAGCATATCGCCATATTGTGCTCGAGTTGTGTTAGTGCGTGAAAAAGATGGATCATATCGACTGTGTATAGATTTGCGTCCGCTTAATCAAAGAGTAAATAAGCAATGTTTTCCTTTCCCGGTGATAAAAGATTGTATAGCTCGCGTTGGAAGTAGAAAGGTGTATACTACGTTAGATTTGAAGGACAGATTCCATCAAATAAAGGTTCATCTCGAACACACAAAATATTTTGCTTTTGCGACCCCAGATGGTCAGTTCGAGCATTTATATATGCCAATGGGATATTGTGAATCTGCTGCGGAATTCCAAAAACGTTTGAACGAAGCATTCGATGAGTTAATAAGACTCAGAAAACTCGTTGTGTATATTGATGACATTATCATTCCTTCTGATTCTCCGGAAGAGAATATTAATGTGCTTAAAGAGGTTTTAATAGTCCTCAAGCGTTTTGGTTTTGTATTAAATTACAATAAATGTTATTTCTTAAAATCGTCGGTAAAATATTTGGGATATCAAATGGATATCCCAAATATTATCGTATAATATTCGTATTATCTGCCGAAGGAATAACTATTAGCTTTCGATATACAGAAGAAGTCAAAAATTTTCCCGAACCTAAAAAGGTAGTTGAAGTTCAAAGATTTTTGGAATTGACTAATTATTTTAGAAAGTTTGTAAAGGATTATGCGATTAAAGCTAAGCCATTGCAAAATCTGTTGCATAAGAATGTTGAGTTTGTTTTTGATGATGACTGTCGTCGTGCTTTCGAGTTATTGAAACAAGAATTGATAGCGTACCCGATGTTACGAATTTATAATCCTAAAGCGGAGACTCAGTTACACACGGATGCGAGTGCGATCGCAGTAGCAGCAATCCTATTGCAGAAGCAGGACAATGGACAATGGGCTCCGGTTGCTTATTTTAGTCAGACTACTAATAAGGCTGAAGCTAAGTATCATAGCTTCGAGTTGGAGATGCTGGCTATGGTTAAAACGGTGGAACGATGGCATATGTATTTATACGGAATTCCATTTACCATTGTCACTGATTGTATTGCACTAGTATTTGCGATGAAAAAGGCTAATATTAACCCGCGAATTGCTAGGTGGTCACTTCGTTTGCAAGTGTATAGTTTCAGTATTGTACATCGCGAGGGTAAACGCATGGTTCATGTTGATACATTGAGTAGAGCCATCGCGTACGTAGAACCAATGCCTATTGAGAAGGAGTTGGAGTATAAGCAGTTGTGTGATCCAAAATTAAAAGAAATCGCGGAAAAACTAGAACTTGAAGATCACGATAAATTCACTTTAATTGGTGGTCTTGTTTTTCGGAAATGTTCGGATAAGCCTAGGTTCGTGATACCTGAAGCCATGTTAAATAATGTTATTCGGGTGTATCATGACGAGATGGCGCATTGCGGAATAGAGAAAACCCTCCAGGGTATTTATATAAATTATTGGTACCCTTCATTGAGAAAAAAGGTGTTGGATTATATTAATAATTGTTTGATTTGTTTGATGGCTAATGCATCTGATAATGCTCGCGAAGGTGAGATGCAAATAATTGATGCCCCTGAAAAACCTTGTCAAATTGTTCATGTAGATCATTTCGGGCCAATTTCAGAATCGGTCGGTGGATTTAAGCATATTTTGGTTATAGTTCACGCGCTTTACTTGGTTATTTCCGATTAAATGTACGGGATGTACGGTAACCTCGAAGGAGGTTATTAAGCATTTCACGTCGTTATTTGATACATTTGGCAATCCGAGCGTTTTAGTATCGGACAGAGGCACTGCGTTCACTTCGCATGAATTTGCGGAATTTTTGAGAAAGCGAAATATTAAACATCGTCAAGTTGCGGTAGCTGCTCCGTGGGCGAATGGTATGGTAAAAAGGATTAATAGATTTTTGAAAGCATCTTTGAAACGAATGGTAGAGAATCAACAATCTTGGTGTTCTACAATTGGAACTATTCAGTATGTGATAAATAATACATTCCATTCTTCGGTGAAGGCTACTCCTTCAAAATTGTTACTTGGATATGAGCAACGTAATCATTCGGATATTGAGTTGGTAGAATCTTTATCGCATTTGGTTGAAAATGAGTCAATGAGGATAGAAAAGCGAGAGGATTCGCGTAAATTAGCTTTAGAAGTAACCAATAAAATTAAGAATTATAATAAGTCATATTATGATAAACGTCATAAAAAACCAACTTAATATAAAAAAGGCGATTACGTTATGATAAGAGATAACACATTAAAACCAGGCGAGAATAAAAATTAAAGCCGTGTTACAAGGGACCGTATATGGTCACGAAAGTATTAAATAATAACAGATACGTAATTCAAGATATACCTGGATTTAATGTAACCTCGAGACCGTATAATTCAATACTTTCCCCAGATCGGTTAAAGTTTTGGATAAAACAGCCAGAGCTTTAAGTTTAAAATTGACATTTAGAGTTAAGTCATTTATTTAAGCGTTAATGTAAAATTAGTTTAAGAAAGTTTTGCGTGCGAGAAGTTTTGCGACAAATAGGTTTAAGTTGGAGTAACAAATTTGTGATGTGATGCCTAAGATTAACAATGAAGAATATATTTTGTTATTTGGTTACTCATAAAATTAATATTCAGTTAAAGTCTTATAATGAGGAGGTGCAATGGTTGTCATAAAGAAAGAGACATTTAAGTTCTTGAATGATTAAAATATATTGTGAACATTCGGGTCGAATGTATTTGCAGAATGGCCGAACTGTAAGATTTCGATCGTTTCCGATCTGTCGAATGTCGCGCCGAGCCTGTGTAGGCTAAGAGTAATGTGATTGGTCGCTTAAGATACCGAGTTGCGCCGTAGCGCTCTGCGCATAAAGAAGTGTCGGAATTGGTATAGCGTGAGATAAAGAGCTCCTATTGGTGGATTCGGGGACGAGAAGCGTTAGTGGTCGGCAATGGCGATCGGACGCTTGTATCGAAGGCGGGAATAAAGTTCATTTTCCTAGCCTTATTTGAATATTTCTCTTGTCTCTCCCTAGCCATCCTTCCTGACATTATCCCCGTGAGTACATTCGCGGTCAGTGCCGTACATTACGCGGTGCGTCAAGAAAATAACCGATTAGTTACACATCCATTCTTCTCCTCCCCCTTCCTCATTTAACACCCATCCCACCGCTTCCTGCCAACTACCATTTCCTGATTCCCATCTTCTACATTCTTCCCATACATGCTCCCACGTTTCTTCCCTATGTTCACATTGAAGCCGCTCGCTAAATTCGCGCTCCCAGCAAGTGGGAGGTCGTCCAAGGTGGTGCTGCGGAAGTTGTCGATGGAGGTGTTGCAGCGAACAGGCCGAGCATCCGGGTCGACGGAGCAATGGGAGGTGACCAAAGCTCCGGGCGTGCCCGAAAGCGATCATAACCGTGACATGCCAGACCTGTTGTCGCAGGTCGTGGGCGACGGAATAGCGGCACATCCGGCGCACCCGGGGGTATTTACGGGGAAGGAGCAATGCTAAATGAGATCCTGAACCGGCAAGCCGGGCTGGAGGCGATACGAGGCGTTGTGGAGGAGTTAGAAGGCGAGCTCGGTCCCATGATAGATGCAGACGCCGGTCCACCGGCGGCCTCGGCCGACAAGGCCGGTTCACTGAGCGCTGGCGTGTGCGAGGAGGACAACGTCTCAACAGGAAGTTTCAGGAG
The DNA here is from genome assembly GCF_003070985.1 of Temnothorax curvispinosus. Lineage (NCBI taxonomy): Eukaryota > Metazoa > Arthropoda > Insecta > Hymenoptera > Formicidae > Temnothorax > Temnothorax curvispinosus. The sequence continues at coordinate 7,249 of NW_020210292.1, forward strand.
TCCGGAAAGCGACGACAACCCGGGAAGAGAACCCCGTGTAGTCATATAGCGATAAGAATGCGCTCCGAGGATGGGGAAATTATACAAGACATGATGCTAGTTTTGTTAGTTATTTTCATTCCGAACTTTATTTTTCATACCAGGCATCCCATCCGGCGCATGAGTACAGTATAACCATATAATCGACATAAGCGTGGCGACGACGTTCGCCGAGCAGCGGCTTACGTAGAATAAGTTTTGATTACCGCCGATTCAAATTTTCTTTATGTTTTCTCTGTTAACGGCTTAAGCCTAAAGTTAATTTTTGTTAAGCCATAACATGCGCGGATCGGCATAATAGGCGCATGATCCCGGCTAGAGCCACACACAATCTTCATAAAGGGGGCGCGTGACGCAACTCGAAGGGGCGATAGAGACTCAGGGTGCGTTCGGGGAGCTCGCTACCGCGCTACCAACGCTAACGCTATTAACTCCGTTTATGGAGCCATGATAGCGCTAGCGAATGCGAGTTCCATGAACAGCAGTAGCGTACTAGCGTAGCGTTTCGCTGCGCTGCCAAATTTGAAAAGCTGAGATGCTGCTGTATCAATTACTTATTCTTTAATATTTTCAGGACAGAAATTGAGAGTAGTATGTGTGTAAATGAATACGATTTATTCGTAGTAAAACAACTTAAAGAAACTATTTTACAAAATATAAAAAAGCGATTTCCATAAAACTCATGTTTGCGGAGCACTTCTGGATCCGACTTTTCAAAGTGTTAGAGGTGTTGCTGAATATCTCGCAGACAAGCAGCAATCTTCTGACGAATTTTTAATATATAATATATGATCCACAAAATGGTTCCCCTAAATATTAGAAAAAGCAGGTTAGATTATTTTTATGTTTTATTTATTAACATTAAGCGACGTTTTAGATTAGATCATATTTTAACAAATAATTTTGTTCTAGTAAAACTTATTGTCCAATTGAGTGACATTGTTTTTATATAAAATGAGAAATATAATTAAATATATAATTTTTTAATAGTATATCCGTATATTTGGTTCCATTTTTGATTATATGCTATATAAAATTAATTTATACTTTTAATACAATGATAAAATTAGTGTATATGAATTTTGTCCACTAAGCTATATATAACTTTTATATATATATTACAGTTTTTATAAACTATATATCTAACAATAAGCAATACCTAGTCTAGGTAATTTACAGTATCTAGATTTACAAAATCTAGGCTTAATATATTGTAATTAAGCCTAGTATATATGGAGGGGTTAAAATCATAGTGGTGTAAGTCAATTTTTTTGACCACTTTTTTTTTCTTCTTTTTTCAACATATCTGCATGTGTAAACTGCATTTATGAACTTAACTTGATAGGTTAAAAAAAGTGACTTACACCACTATGGCTTTAACCCCTCCATATAAGTCTTACATAGTTTATATTTGCAACAGCTTCTATATTAATCATCAAATATAAGATTATTATTTTTATGACATATATAAGTTAGATTCTCATGTTTAGTTTTACTTTTTCATAATAGGCATCTAATAAAGAAGATTATCCGAATAAGTCGTGTGAGCTTCTTGGAGTTAAAAAATTACGATTGGAGTTGACTGCAAAACATACAAGCATTATTCCTCCTGAAGATCCTACTCTTGACGATGTTAAAAAGTATTTACATATGTCAGAATCTATTATCGAAGATCCTCTACAATGGTGGAATAAAATGAAGTTGTCACTGCCGAATTTGTACAAATTGGTATGCTGCATTCATGCCATACCGATTACAAGTTCAGCATCTGAACGCGCGTTTTCTTCTGCAGGTTTGCTTACCACAGCAAAACGTTCTTCGTTAAAACCATCAAAATCTAATAAAATATTATTTATTCACGATAATTTCAAATTAATTTCAAAAAAACATGTATTTAAAGTCAGTAAAATAAGTTTTACATTAAGTATAAGTTATATTATTCATATTATTTATACAACTTAATATGTGAAGAAATGTTTAATAAGTAAGAGAGAAAGAAGTCTGATATCTGATGGTTATACAGTTGTTTGAGATCGTAATATTTCGTACCGAAAATCGCTTTCGGTTGCATGCTTGTACTCGCACGCTTTCAATAAATTAGAATTTCGCCTGAAATGAGTCGTATTACTCTTAAGTTATAGCATGGATTTTTCTATTATTCGTATTCCGGAAAGTTCGCTAACATTCGTTCGTCAAAGTCAAGCAACCGCTCTTACACACAAGAAAAAATCCATGCTATAAACATCGTAATCAAAAACAAGTAACAATCGCTTCGGATCGTCAAACGAAAATTTGCCGTAATGTACAAGGCCGCTGATGGTCAATCACCCTTCCGAAATTCGAGCTCCGCGCATGTCAAGCGCGAACGATCACACACTGAGTCCTCGAATATCCTTCAAAGTTTTAAAACGCGATAAATATTGTTGATGATTAGCCCGAAGTTCACCTGCTCAGTATACTTGTATCACCGCTCGCAACCATTTGAATATTACTTGGTCGTTCTGTCACTTCGCGTTACCTCGATCGCGTGAATCTAATCTAATAGCAAAATGGAGCAAGATCGCAAAAAAGTAATATTAACAGCAGTAGCACTTGTAGTGCAAGACTCAATAGATTCATCATCTGAAAGCGATGATGAAGATTTAAAAATAATAAGGACTTTAAACTCAAGAAGACGTGTACCGAGAATTGAAAATTATGTGGAAGGAATAGTAGCAGCATTAACAAAAGAAGAATTTAAGGGTCATTTCAGGTATGATTTCATCAATGTTAATGATTTTTTTTTTTTGGAAAAAAAGTTATATTTTACTTCATGTTTGTCAAAATATAAATGCGTATTATATTTAACATATTTGAGCAACTATAATCAAAATATTTGATAAAATATTTTGGTTGCAATAGAGAGAAGTAATATCTGATAACTATATACATATATTGCGTGATTTAGGATGGCTCCTGAAACCTGTGATTATGTTCTATCTTGTATTGAACAAAGACTACAAAGGACAAAAGGTGGAACACCTATGATCTCTCCACGCACACAATTTTTGTTGGCGTTATGGAGGCTAAGCACTCCAGATTCTTTTAGGTAAATTATTATAACTTTCTGCAATAATTATGTTCGGTAGAGTAAGTATAAATAGTCATTTTCATTTTCATGGTGTACAGGGGATTTGTACAGGGGATTTGTGTGTGTGTGTGTGTGTGTGTGTGTGTGTGTGTGTATATATAGATGGAGTATAAAAATACTAACCACTTGTTTTTTTAGCAGATTTTATGTTTTCTTTTTTTTCTTCTCTTTCTTCTATTTCTACTTCTACATTAATCAAAGAATCTTCCATATTTGATGCTTCATCCACAGGCAGTACTGAAAATATATTGTATTAATAAAGAACAAAATAACTAAATAATAATCAAAGTTAATACAAATAAGTTTCTTCTTACTTTGATTATTGGCATCTTGGGCACTAGATGAATCAATGCCATGATTGTTAATTGCTTCAACGGATGACCTTTCGCCAAGAAGTTGGTCGATCGCATCATAAAATTTAAAACTCATACGGGCGGCACCGCTAACGCTGTTACTTCGTTTACATTTAAAGTATGCCTCTTTTAAATGCTTTAATTTGGTTTTCATTTGTGCGCCAGTTTTAATAAAACTCATTTCTTTCATATTCGGTTCTAGTGATTTGTATATATCGATATGCTTATGGCGCTTTCCGTCCATTAATTGAATTATTCGTTTTTCGATGCAAAATTCAATGAATATCTGTGTTTCGATGTCTGTCCAGTTCAATCCTTTAACTTTCGTTCTTTTCGATGACTGATTTAAAGTTTTATCTCCAATCATCCCATCATCATCACATAATTCAGAAACAGGAACAGGGGCAGGAACAGGAACAGGGACAAACACAGGAGGAACAGTGGCAGGAACAGGAACAGGGGCAAAAACAGGAGAAACAGTGGCAAAAACAGAAGGAACAATGGCAGGAACAGGAACAGGGGCAGGAACAGGAACAAGAACAGGAACAGCAGCAGTTGCTGAACAAGAACTTTTCAAAAAACTTTTTGAACACGAATTTTTATTCATTTTTTAAATATGTAAATCGCTTGACGGCTCTTGTCACTCTTGTCACTCTTGAAACTGCAGCAAATCCGAACAAGCAAATAAAGCTTTTAGGACGTGTTGCGCGTTTACACCGCAAATGATAACGGCCTATTTCAGGTCGGGTCACTAAAACACGATGCCTGACTTGAAGCCAGGTCCGGTCGCCTATCAACTGTTTACAGCAGGCGGGCTAAATAATTTAGGTCGAATTTGAGGTACAGGCCGCGGCCTAATTTCAGGGTGTAAATGTAGCCAGTGCCGCCAGAAAATGAGACGCGGCCCGGTCGTCATGGAGATGGAGGGGATACTCACACAAAACACGAGCCACGTCAGTGTGCGCCGAGGGGCTGGTCACTCTCGATTTCAATGGACTAATGATTTCCAAAAGAAATCGATTTCTAACGATTGCCTATAGGATTTCCGCGATTTCAAAATGTATACGATTACCCGTGATTCCTCATGAATTTGCATGATTCTTAATGAATTCTAATGAATTTGACATTTCAAAATCAATGATTTCTAGATTATAACAAACAGAAAATTAATTAATTAATTATTATTATTATTTATTAAATTAATATTATTAATATTATTAAATAAAAATTAATAAATTTATTATTTTTTATTTGCTTAATAGTTTTTATTGCAAGTAGGGCTTGCCTTGCTTACAAACGGCTATCGCCAGAAGACCTGTAATAATTGTTAATTTAAGAGTTAAAAATATGTTTAAATAGACAGTTAAATACGTTTATATAACTATGTACATCCATTGGTACAGGTATCAGCTTTTTATTTGATTTTAATTCATACCAATAACACAATACACCAATCTCTTTGATATTACCTTTTATTTCTGCGTAAGAACTAGAATATTCATGACTTTTTAATGTTTGTCCTTCTAAATAGGCAAAGCTCAAAATCATACCAACAAAGCACTTAGTACTATTACATTTTCTAAATAGACATCAATCACCAATATTAATTTCCTCGCATTTTTTAAAGAAAACCTGTTTCTCATTACATTTATCGCCATTTATTTGAATTTTCTTTTTATTCTTTGTCAATTCCGAATCTCGAACCCTTTGTAACCGATCACTACTTAAGTTAAACGAATTTTTATTTAATAGCCAACAGTTCATTATTCAATTGATCTCTTACAACAACAAATGGACTCTGTGTATGAAGTTGAGTTTTGAATTTATTATAACTTTTTAATTCTAGACGACCTTTAGAAAGAATGGTCAAATTCTCTAATAATTCTTGTTTACTTTCTTCTGAACTTTCGTCTGTACGTGAATCTGATTTTTTTATTACATTTTCCAAATTTATTTCCCCTACGTCTCTCTCATCGTCATTGTTACATTGGGTGTCGAGCTCGGTGTCGATTGCTTCTTATTTGGGCTTTGCTCGGTCGCGCTGTGCTCAGCGGCGAGCCGTAATATATATTCAACGAAAGAACATCCCGCCTCTGCGCATAAGGGAAAAACATGACGCTCAACTTAGTACCGTGGCATAGAGAGGATGAAACCTGGGGGCCTATTACGTATCTTTTCACGAGGCAAAAATACGAAAAGTGAATAGATTTACTAGATTTCGACCAATGAAATCGTAGATACTCTTATAGTATACATATTATAATAGCTTGAAAACATTTGTAATTTCAAGCGATTTCCGAATTTGTGTGATTTCGTAACGATTTCCTATAATTTCACATGATTCCTCAATGCAAAGAGAAATCACTCGACTTCCATTGATTTCCAGTGATTCTCCGCGATTTCCTATGGCGATTTCGAATCAAGTGGTTCAATGATTTCCGAAGTGACCAGCCCCTCGGTGTGCGCTCAGCGTTTCGGTTGACTTCGGCTGAATAAAAGAAAGCAGACATATGATCTTCTGTCCTTCTTCCTCCCGCTCGATCCGTACCATAACTTGGGTGTCCGCATTTCGTTTTACCACGCAGTCCACGCACTGACAATGTTATATGTATATGTACATACAATTTGTAATACTAAAATAAATTAAAATATTAAAATATTAAATATTAAATAAAAATAAATAATGTAACGATACACGATAATAACGTACCTACGATAATTCTTTCGCGTAAACGGGATTTTGTAGTAATTTACGATAATTCACTCCGCGCGTAAATGAGTGAATTATCGTAAGTTACTACAGAAGTAACGCTCGCGTAAACACAGTATATTTCTATTTTTATATTTAATTTAATATTTTTGTTACACAAGTAGAAATGGCATAGCAATTTACATTTTTGCAACCAGTATCTTTTTTACTTTCCTGAAAGCGAGCATCATGTATAATTGTGCAGATATGCGACCAATATATACCAATATATACCAATATATTTATATTCTTCAAAATTATTTATTTAAATAATACACGTTTATTATACATTACCGTTATGTGAGTTATTGTATTATTATGATAAACTCATTTATATATGCTAGTAAAAACATATTAAAGTAAATGGAACATAATAAATAACACTTAATATCTATTAATAAATAATAATAAAATTCATGATTTATTCATAGTATAATAAATAAATGAACGAACATGTCCTTCGATATTACATATATTAAAGCACAATTTGCGTGCTTAAGGAACAACACAATCGCAATTCACAATTTTCTAAATTGCACATCTTTACTTGCAGATCAGTACCGCCGGCATTTGCGTTACCCGATGTGCACCACGGGGAGGTTGCTCGGTCGGATTTTGCACATCATGCCCCAGCGAGAAATGATTAGACGTCGATTAGATGGGGCATTTCTCGCTGGGGATGTCTCTTACAGACATGAATGTCTTTTACAGACATATATATGTCTCTTACAGACATGAAGTTTCTTATAGACATAATGTCTTTTACAGACATTTTGTACATAATCGTTTTTTATGTCTCTATACCTTTGTGTCCACGATACTAGAAATCGCTCCGAGATCTCGGATGGAGAGAGAATTGACTAATCGCATTGGTCAAATGACCGAATTGTTTAAATATGATTTGTTAAATCTTTCTCTGTCCGAGATCTCGGAGTGATTTTTAGCATCGTGGTTACAAGATTTACAGACGTGGTGTTTTTTATAGACGATGTCTTTAAAAGATACTTTACACGGCGCTGCTTTTATTTGCATTTGCTTTTATAGACATTATTGCACATCATTAAATGAAGAAAGATCACCAATATTGTCATCATCTGCAGGATATAATGTTAGACTACTTTTTTGCTTAGTAGGATGCTTAGCATATAATTTATTAGATGACATGAGAGATAAATGATTGTCATCAATTTTCATGTTTAAAATATTTTCCCCTCTGGCATGTAATGCTGATTTAACGACGCAAATAGCATTTACAGAAACTGATGACAGACTATTTCGTTTTTTCGTTTTTTACATCTGGCAGATATGAAAATATTCTTTCTGAATCAGCATTCGAGTTAGGAAGTGATCGAATTGCATTTAGAAGAGATCTTAAATTAGGATATTTAATGTCGTTATTCTGACATTGCAAAATTTGCTTCCACATTTCATCAAAATTTAATTCTTTTAAATTTTGTTTTTTCGCTACAGTAAAATCTAAATGCAATGTTGACCATTCTTTCTTTAAACAGTCTTCATCAAAACCGCCAATAGTTTTAACGATAAAGGAAATATTATTGAATGACGTTTCTTTATCGATATCAAATAAAGCTGTATGCGATTTGAAAACTTTTAATTTAGACAAAAATTTGTCATTGACTGGTAATCTTTTACAAATTTGCTCGGCAGCAGTTATGTAAAATTGTAAACAATTTTCTCGAATATTTATAACTGCGTCTGTATGTCCTTCAATCATTAATTGACTGAGATATTCTTCGCATTGCGATCCTAAATTAATTTCAATCAAAGATTTATGATTTTTATTTTGTGAGAAATTAATTTCAGGCAAATATTTTAAAAGTTCTGGTTTTAAAAAATTTATACAGATATCAATAAAGAAATCAATTACTTTTGACTGCAACAAATGAATCCTTGTTTCTTTAGCTTGAAAAAATGCATTAAAGACATTAAAAAATTGAAATATATATTTTAAGAATAATAAATATGCTTTCATGTCTATGTTCTGCATTACAGATAAAAGATATTCCCCCGATTCTGTCTTTTCACTTACAACCATTTCATTCAAAAAATATTTAATAGTATCCCAATATTCAAGAATTCGTTCAATACATGAGTGGCGAGAAAGCCACCGCGTTTCTGCTAATTTTAAAATTTTATGATTTGTTTCTTGAAAACATTCACAAAATTCGCGAAAAATGGCTGTACGCTTCGGACTACTATTTATATATGTTACAATCTTTCTTAAAAATTTGTCGCAAACTGGAGGTATTTTTTCACATGCGGCATGCGCAATTAATGCAGCGGAATGGCATGGACATGAAAGCGTTAATGCATTTTTACACTTTTCTTCAAGTTTTTTTTTAAATGATAAATGTTTCCCTGTCATGACAGAAGCATTATCGCATGACAAGGCAATAATATTTTTAAATGGTATTTGTAGTTTCAACATTTCTTATTTAAAGGTATTAAATAATTTTTCTGCACTGCAATCTCTCGCATCGACATCAATCAACTTTACTAATTGTGAGTGAATATCTAATGTTTGAGGATTAACATATCGTACATGAAACGTCATCCATTTTTCATTTGTAATATGTGTCTAATGTTTCATCAATAAAAATTGAAAATTTAGTATTTTGAATATTTTTGACTACACGATTAGTCTCAACTGGGCACAAAACATTCGAAATTATATTCGTACACTTTGTTCGACCCATACACATACTTTCTAAAATCTCTCTACAATCCTCATTTTTCGCTAAGTCTTTAAACAAATTGAGAATTATTTCTGCAGATGCAAACGAAATATTTCTTTCAACCATTACGGCGGCATATCGAATTTCAAATGACATTTTTTTCTTTTTAAACGGCAAAAATGTTTCGTTTTGCGCATTTAAATTTATATTCGACGAACTACTTTCTGTATTACATTTTTCCAAATTTTTTAAATGCATCTTAAAATCTGCATGACGATAGATTTGAGATAAACCACCAACAATAAATTTATTACAAATTGAACAAGCAAATAAATTTTCTTTATATGGCACTTCAAGTAACCACAGCTTAAATTGTTAAATCTGTAACCATTCTTGTTTAAATCGTCGTTTACCCGCTGCTTTATTTAGAGTACTCGAGTTTACATCATTATTATTATTATTGAATAATGATGTACTTTTTGTGATGTTATTTTTATGACATGCAGATTCCGCATGTCTTAAAACATGATAAACTGCACGAGAAATTATTATTGCATACAGTGCAATGAAAAAGACTATCATCAAATGATACTTTGCGTATCCAAAATTTAAATCGATCATCAGTTAGCCAATTTTCAGAAAAAATTCGTTTACATTTCTTTTTCAATTGATCACACGTTTCCATATTAATAATTAAATAATTAAATAATTAAATAATTAAATAATAATAATAAAATTAACTTTTATTATTTGAAATTTTTTAAATTTTTAATACGCAATTTTTCATATGACTCACCACACGTCGAGTTGTCACATGAATCGCCACTTGAGTCACCAGCAGTGTCACCACACAAGTAATTATATTAATACAATAACGCGAATCCTCACAAGTCAAAGAACAATCAAGAATAATCAAGAAGAGAAGAACAATCAGGAACAATCAGTCAAGAACAATCTTCATCAAATTTTTATAAAAGCTCAATTCGTGAACTTTTATAAGAATACGAAGAATGCTCAGATTCGAAATAAAAGTCAGCGTTTTTTTTTTTCCACCTATGCACACAAAGACGCCTTATTTATTCGTGTCGGCTTGTCAGCTGTCATTACACGAATAGGCGTTTTTTATTTGTTACATAGATGAAAGAAGAAAAACGCCGTGACTCGTTTAGATGACATCTCTGCTTCAAAGAAAATTAAAGAACCTTTAAATGTCAAGTAAGTATTATACATTATTTATCATTAACTCACTCACTCATACTACGTTTACGCAAGCGTTACTTCTGTAGTAACTTACGATAATTCACTCGTTTACGCGGAGTAAATTATCGCAAGTTACTACAAAATCCCGTTTATGTGAAGGAATTATTGTAAGTTACTACAGAAGTAACGCTCGCGTAAACGTGTAAAGTGTCATTGAATGACACTCTATACAATAAAAAAATTACATCACACGCACACCAATATTAGTTAACCCTTAAAGTGTATACGTTTTTTTTTGGTATCTTCTAAGTGTATACGTGGATCTGTCACATTCAACGCTATTTTCCCTACCTTAAAGTATTTTAAAAAATCTAAAAAAAATTCATGAAACATCTGTCTACATTGTAGTTGATGATTTTATAGTTATTTTGATAAACATCGGTTACAAACATCAGTTACAAGCAGATATCACTTTCTCTCGGACGCCGTAGACCCACATATACATGTTAAGGGTTAATTTAATTTAATTATATTACAGATTTTATTGTTATTATCTTCTTTCAGCTGAAAAAAAGGAAATCTTGATGAAGATCAAGACATGTTTGACGACGATGACGAGAGTTCTGCAAAAAGTTCTGCTCCACCCTGCTACACCCTAAAGCAACTGCAAATAATGACGCAGCAATTGCTGCATCAGCAGAAGCAGCTGCATATCCAGCAGCAGAAGCAGCAGCAGCAGCAGCAAAAAGAGCAATCGCTGTTGCTGCAAATTAAGCAGCTGCAACTGGAATTGCAGCACCAGCAGAAGCAACTGCAGCTACAGAAACCGCAGCAACCGCAGCCGCAGCCGCAACCGGGACAGGAACAGCCGGAGCAGCAGCTGCAACAGCCACCGCAGCAAGAGCAGCAACAAGATAAAAAGAGTACGTATTTCTTTTTATATTAATAGTATCACATTCATCTATTATTTTTCATGATTAATTACATACACATATTCCGTTTACAATATATTCCTTAATTTTTTTTAGGACTCCGACAAGGAATGGGACGTGGGCGAGCGCGCGCGCGCTGGTATTTTCAGCGGGGACGTGGCTGCCCCTGGGGACGAGGCCGCGGTTATATAATAAAAAATTATTATATAAATTAAAAAAATATTATTATTATTATTATTACTTTTCTTATTCGCACTACTTTTAGCTTTAATTTGCGTGTTTGATTATTAACCTTTGTCAATTTGTTTGTTAGTTATAATTTTTTAAATAAAACGAGTCGTAACGTGTGTTTGTCATTATATAATTGTTGTAAAAAAATATTTAAATAAATAATTTCCAAATGTTCTTTACATTCATTTTTAGTCGAAGGTATAAAGATATTATAATAATTTTTGGAGAATTTTTCAAAGCTATTAACATTTTGAAAAACGCGTGGGACTCGAAAGTGCATGGTTGGAAGATTGATGTCCAGAAAAAACGTTGGCGAGATGAGTGTTAATATTAAATTATATTATGTAATAATATACGAACCTTTTATATTAATATTTATAATATATCAATTGTTGTTGCGTTGTTTTTAATATTTACTAGTTAATAAATAATTTCAAATTTTTAAACACTAAAATTGTTAATTTTATGTTTTAAATTTAAAAAATTTGTTTATGCATTTGCTTTCTAATTTCTTTTATGTACCTTAACTTTTAACTTTTAACTTTTTGATTTTTTTTAAATCTTATTTATAAGAAACATATGTCTGTAAGAGATATAATATAATGTTTATGTAAAAGACTTATTCATATCTGTAAAAGACATCATGATGTGCAAAATACGATCGAGCAACCCGTGGTGCGCATCGGATTACGCAAATGCCGGTGGTACTGATCTGCAAGTAAAGATATGCGATTTACAAAATTGTGAATTGTGATTGCGTTGTTCCTTAAGCAAATTGTATGCTTTAATATATGTAATATCGAAGGACATGTTCGTTTATTTATTCATTACACTGAATAAATAATAAATTTTATTCTTATTTATTAATAGATATTAAGTGTTATTTATTATGTTCCCTTTATTTTAATATGTCTACTAGCATATAAATGAGTTTATCATAATAATACAATAACTCACATAACGGTAATGTATAATAAACGTGTATCATTTAAATAAATAATTTTTAATAATGTAAATATATTGGTATATAGGTATGGCGTTAGGCCAAAATTTATGCGAGATGGCGATGTATGTTGGAGATATTTGGGGGCCCTGAGAAGGGCCGTTTGTGTAATGTGGCCCTGAAAAGGGCCGATTGGTTTCGCCTTAGTCGGACGGCAAGCGTTCACTCCAGACCAGGCACGGCTGCGTCTTTGTACGGTGGAGTGGCTGGCGAGTTCCCCACGCTCCGGTACCCCTCCACGCCGGCGGTGTGCCGGGCGGTGTGTATGTCCCTTGATCGGCTAAGTCCGGATCCTCAGTCTGCGTGGCCTGGCGTGTCGGCAGCGATGAGCGAGAAGTTGGCGGCTTGGTGCGATGCCACTTGCGCAGCGTTCTCAAAAGACTTCCTTCTCGTGGCTGATGCTGTAGTATAGCTGTGCGAGGATAGTCAAAGGTATCGTCGCTTGCCGGTCCTTATATATCCTGGTCGCCGAATTTCTCTTACGAGAAAGGGCAGCCGCCTAGCGGAGCGTACTTGTTATCATCTTTGACGGCATGCTGATTGCACGTGCTTGTTGCGTGCGGCCGTTCGCCGTGCCGCCGGTGCTCTTGCCGGTCGGGGTGTGTATGACGGGCTGCCGTCTGGCAGGCGCGGGGCGTGCTTGTGTTGTGGCGGTTGCGCCGCCAGATTCGGGGCGCTTACAGCCGCCACATAGGTATTGGTCGCATATTTGCACAATTATACACGATTCTCGTTTTTAGAAAAATAAAAAAATACTGGTTGCAAAAATATAAATTGCTATGCTATTTCTATTTGTGTAAAAAAATTATTAAATTAAATATAAAAATAGAAATACATTATTTATTTTTATTTAGTATTTTAATATTTTAATTCATTTTAGTATTACAAATTGTATGTACATATACATATAACATTGTCAGTGCGTGGACTGCGTGGTAAAACGAAATGCGGACACCCGAGTTATGGTACGGTTCGAGCGGGAGGAAGAAGGACAGAAGATCATATGTCTGCCTTCTTTTATTCAGCCGAAGGCAACCGAAACGCTGAACGCACACGGACGTAGCTCGTGTTTTGTGTGAGTATCCTCTCCATCTCCATGACGACCGGGCCGCGTCTCATTTTCTGGCGGCACTGGCTACGTTTACACCCTGAAATTAGGCCGCGGCCTGTACCTCAAATTCGACCTAAATTATTTAGCCCGCCTACTGTAAACAGTTGATAGACGACCGGACCTGGCTTCAGATCAGGCCGCGTATTTTAGTGACCCGACCTGAAATCGGCCGTTATCATTTGCGATGTAAACGCGCGATCAAGCGCGACGCGTCCTAAAAGCTTCATTTGCTTGTTCGGATCCGCTGCAATTCAGGGCGATCCCCAAATACGATCCCGTCAATTTTTAGGTTTCTTTCGGTGTAAACGAATGATGACTAGACCTACTTCGGGTCACAATATAGGTCAGGCCGCGATCAGGTCGCTGGGTGTAAACGTAGCCACTGGTTCGGACGTGTTTTCCCGAGCTTCTTGTATTACGATATTAAACGAGTTCTTTTTCTAAAAACAACAAGCCTTGATTTATTTGTGAGAGTGCCGGAATACGCGTCGCGCGTGAGTGAGTGCGATAGTGAGACGAGAACGCGCGACAGGCGTAACATGCACCACGGATCTCAAACCTCCAACTCCAAAAACTTTTAAAGCAAAAAGCCCCCGGGATCGGCCGCTAGGGTCGATCAACCAGGGGCTAATGCTCATACCATGCACTCCAGATCTTGTACCGAACAAAAATTATAGCGGATAAGGGAGTGTCAAGGCGTGCTCACCTTAAGAGGGTCATAGTTACTCCCGCCGTTTACCCGCGCTTGCTTGAATTTCTTCACGTTGACATTCAGAGCACTGGGCAGAAATCACATTGATATACTACACTAGCGTGTTCCATTTAAGAATTTAAAGGTGACATTTATGTGAACTTCAAACAATCATCCAAAAACAAATTATTGCCACTATTTTACATCTCCCTTTAAACCATACAACTTTTGTCTGAAACATTTTTTTTGTATCTTTCATATTTTTCGAGGTATTTGCCCCTGCATTGATTAAAATATTTATATTTATTTAAGTATTTATATTGTATATTATATGTTTTAATACTATAAATATAATGTGTAACACATAAAAGAAAATTATTATAATATTTATCGTTGAAAATAACAATTATTAAACATGAGGAAAAAGTAAAATTTCTAATCTATGTATATGTTACAGTTAAAACCCGAAATCCGTGAAAACCCGAATTTACTGGTAAATTCTAGTTTTAACTAAGCCAGCTTGGCAATTCGCGTTCTAACTGAAATAATTTAGTCAAAACTAGAATTGACCGAGTGCTTTAGTAAATTCGCGGTTTGACGTGTTTTTCTTACAGTCAAAACGCAAAATCCCTCAATCGGCAATGCTATACATACATGTATTTAACTATTTTTATTATTTAAAGCGCGTCACTAACCTATGTAGGTTAGTGACGCGCTTTAAAAGTATTTAAGTGTTTAAAGTGCGTCAACAAATCTATGTAGGTTAGTTGACGCGCTTTAAACACTTAAATACTTTTAAAGCGCGTCACTAATCTACCTATACGCGGAAAGATTTTGACTGTAAGAGAAACACGTTAGACCGCGAATTTACTAAAGCAGTCGATTAATTCTAGTTTTAACTAAATTTTTTCAGTTAGAACGCGAATATACTAAAGCACTCGGTCAAATCTAATTTTGACTAAATTATTTCAGTTAGAACGCGAATTACCGAAAGGGCTTAGTTAAAATTAGAATTTAATAAATTGGGGTTTTGACGGATTTCGGGTTTTAACTGTAACATATATAAAGGAAGATGTCCTGACTGACTCACTGACTCACTCACTGACTCATCAACGCCCAGCCCAAACCCCTAAACCGAATTTTTACCAAAAGTATATGAAACAGGGGTAGAATTTTCCGGTCAGTGCCACTATGTGTATAGTTTTTTGTTACCGATTTTCTGGAAACCGGAACTGTAGATTAAACAAGGGTAGAATTTTCTAGGGAGTGCTATAAAGTGTACAATTTTTTGTTACCGATCTTTTTGGAAACTGGTACCGAAATTTTTTCAATTTTTCGGGAATTAATTGACCGAATCTTAAAGAATTGTATATGAAGTAAGGGTGTGACCGGAACAACGATTGATGTCGTGAAAATCAAAATATAGCCACTTATTACTTGGGCTGAATTATACGGTCGCCACTGTATTTTAAGGCTCAAATACAGAAACCTCTGGCTGTTGCTATGCCCCTCGCTTCCTTCCAGCTCAATGGCCGCCGTCTTCTACGCCGCGGACGTGTTCAAGGCCGTCGGCCACGCCCTGTTGTTGCGTCGCGTAATATACGGAACTCGGATAGGAATTATTATCGGGCCAAGATATAATCACTCTCGTTTTATTATAAACAAATAACAATTTATTGTTCCTTCACTTCTACAAACGTATCCCGTGTTCGGGATTAATCCTCCGTCCGAGGGTGTATTCTAAACGTCGACTTACACGAATGGATCGTTATCCCGTATCGCGTATCAAATCGTTATTAATCACGCTGTTAACGCAAGCGGTCAACGGGATAAGCCACGTCGGCTTCGATTTGTTTCGCGATCACCGCAACGTGCAACCGCATCGAAGTTTCACGACGAACTGTCCAGGAGGAACGGGTCGAGTCTCCCCACTTTGAGGCAACGCATGTGCCGGTGTGCCTGTTTGGGCGCGAAGCCCTCCTATTGGTTAGTCGTACCTACGGGTGTAGCGCGGTACGACTCCTTCGACACTTCGAGTGTAACCGGCGCGTAGAGACGGTTTATCATGCACTCTATCTCTACATCCTGGAGAGTAGCTCTCCTCCTAAAGTGCAACGTCGCGAAGGGCTATCGCCGAAGCGTGAACCGATTCGCGTCGCTGCACTGCGACGATTCGCACGAGCGAATCAAGAGTCACTCAAACGGTATCGAGTGACTCGGAAGAAGTCACACGGACGAATCCTATGGAAGCCAGGTAAGTACGAACGGTCATTACGTCCGTCATTATATCTTTTCTTTTACAGGTACCCGGGTTCATCGAAGGAATCGTCCCAACGTAATGTAATGCATCGGCGATGCTCAAGCTTGCACCTTTTGGTGTAAATACGGTAAGTATATAAAGTAAATATCGCGTCGACTTAATTCTATCGCGCGTACATGAAAATAATAAAATCAAACTTAAAATCGACAGGGAATATTAAAATAATAACGAAATCATGCAATTAAAGTTAATTTGGCTCTAAGCTTTACAAAAGTGTAGAGAGAACACTAAAGTGTAGAAAAGTGTAAGTAAAATATAAGAAAATAATATCAAATGTAAAAAGTAATAAGTTTTGACCTGGAATAGCTCCATTTTGGCCGTTCTTTCTCTAGTTCGTTGTAATTAATAAGATAATGATAAAATATAAAGGTTTTACCCTAAAGTGTAGCAAAGTGTAGTAAATTGTAATTAAAAGTGTAATATAAATGTAGAGTTCGCGCTCGCTCGTTCCGCAGACCTATAACTAAGTCGTTTATACGGAAAGTGTAGAAAAGTGTAAAAGGTGTAACACCCTTTTCGTCCGTCTGTATCGTAAACGTGTTTGTCTGGTGTCTGAGTTTAAAAAGTGTAAGTAAGTGTAACGTTTAAAGTGTAGGTACATCAATTCCCTTCGGGATCCTCCGAATTGTTCAAAATCACGATGTAAAGTGTAAAAAGGATAAATAGCGTGCATACTAAGTTCGGATCAGGGAAATTGAGTATCATTGGTAAAAAGATAACTATGGAAACTATCGCGTACGTTGTAAACTGCATTGTTGATATTTTTATGTGCTCTATGGCGTGTAATAGGGTTCTGAAATTGATCTCTGTGAATAAACTAATAATAATATGCAAATCAATAAAATGGCAAAAACAATGAATATAAAAGCTAATACTACTATACGAAATTTGTCTGAATCCATCTTGGATCGTTTATTAATTGTTAACAGGTAAGTTTAAGGTGGGTTTTCAATGTCTTTAGTGTCAACAGTCTTTATTATCCAATGTATTGCGTGTAATGAATGTGTTCGCTGTGTGTGTTCTTAAAATGTAAAAGGTGTAATGCGGTGGCACTTTGCCCCGCTGTAATCCACGTATGGATACTTAAAATAAAGTTTAACATAAAAAGTACTGCACTTCGCGTGCTAAAAACTCTAAACAATAAGATAATATCGTAAAAGTCTCGAATAACTCGATCAAACACTCTGCGCGTTCTACGCTTGAATAAAAACAAATCAAATATATTAAAAATCACAAAACACACAATATTTAAGTTAATAAAAATATAAGTTTTTCAGACGCGCATGCCTTTACAACTCTGTATAACTCTGCGAGCACTGCACCTCCTCCGCTTCCATATGCTGGCTCTCGTCCCCTGGTCTGCTCCCCGACTGCTCCCTCTGCACCTCGGTAGAGAATATTTGTGACCCGGGCGATGCCGTTTCTCGTATGGGCGTAATGCCCCCGGTTAACAGCCTCGCTACCTCCTCGTCTGCAATGCGGTCGAAGTCAGGTGGCACCGATTGGTCCACCAATGGGTCGGTCAAACTCGGCTGAGCTTGTTGCGGTTGTTGTCCAGCTCTTTCGGGTTGCCCCTGCTGCACCTTCTGCTCTCTGCAGTCCCTCTCGGCTCGCTCGGGTTCCTGGGACATGATTATCGTCTCGGCGGAAGAATCCCGACTCGCCTGGGGAACGGGCACTTTAGTGTACGGTCCCAAGGGTAGAATATATATTTTACGGGGAGCGCCATGATGTGTACAGTTTTTGTTACCGATCTTTTTGGAAACCGGTTTTTTTAATTGTTCCAATTTTTCGGGAAATAATTGATTGAATTTCAAAGAATTGTGTGTGTGGGTGTGTGTGTATGAATTTTTTGCACACGCATCTATGTTAAGGAGAGACGGTATATTCAAACCGCGCGCCACTTAGCGCCACATTTCTGTACACGTTACGCAAAATATACTCTCTGTTATCTTGTTCTCTGGAAAAGACGTGTTTTCTCTCGCAGCCTGTCTTTCATTTGAATCGATCCCAATCCAACAATCTACTTCTACAATTTTTTAGATACCGGGATGCATTTTTTTTAATCAATAGAGTATCATAGAAAGTATGTCCTCCTTAAATTTTATCAAAATCGGTTGTTTTTTATATAAAGTATCATTAAAAAATTATTTTGAATTTGGCGATAATCGGTAAAAGGGGGGATTCTTTCTTTATAAAATTTTGAATTTTTTGAGGATCGGTGAAAGAGTTACCAATTTCTGCTTAAATCGTGTGTAAGATGTACATGTATTATTAAATATTATTAAAATAATTAAGAAGGTATGAAATCGATGTCAGAACTTTGCGAAGCTGATCGAGCGCCAAGCGTTTATCTTATAAAAATGACTGTATAAATTGCTGGTTTCATATATTAATATATGTCATATTACATTATATTTTGTATACGTTAGAAGAATTTAATCGCGGTGATTGAACGATGGAAGACTCAAAAAATTGTAAGTATTCGCTTTTAACAAGAAGATTTAAATAATTTATATTTGATACATTTATGATTTTCTAAGATGTATATGGTTATATTTAGTACTCGATGACGGCTGGAATGATGCTCTGAATGATTTCATGATAGCTTATGAAGAGGATGATGCAAAGAAAAAGAAGGCCTCAGAGGATAAAGAAAAGCAAGCAGAGAAACGTAGTGATGGGATAGAGGATAAAAATAATAAAAAAATTAAAATTCTGGACAGTTATTAGATAACGAATTACACGAAATTCCTGCAACGTGTATTGTACATATACTTATAACACGCATCTCGTATTTTACTTGAATCTCTTGTATTGTATTCTAAAGTATTTATAAATTTCCCAATTTTCACTATTTTGGCCTTTCAATATCTCGGCCCTTGATACTTGACGATAAATGTAAGCAATAAAAAATTATTTTAAACAATAAAATGGAGTGTGTCGATAAGATATTCAAATTGAATGAACTTTTATGGGTGTGTTGACTTTTAATACATAAATCTTATTAAGTCTTATTTTGCTTTCATAATGATTTAATACATAAATAATAATTGGTTCTTTATTATTTGAAAGTATGATTTTCAACCTCTAAGAACGCTTTCAACTTTCCACATTCTCGAAAAGCAATGTATTCATTTAATATAAATGATAATAATTGGTATCTCATTTTCCTGTTTTATGCGTGGCATGCTTCATATATGTGTCAACTTGCGAGGTTCGTTTCGAATGACAAAAAAGTCATAAAACTAAACTAACGTAATTATTGATAAAGAAAGTATTAGAGAAAGAGAAAGTGTGTGTGTCTGTGTAAGGAGATGAAGAAGACGCTAGAAAGAGACAGAGTAAGTGGAAGTTAGTTTTGAATGACAGAAAAATCATAAAATTAATGCAATTATTGAGAGAGAGAGAGAGAGAGAGAGAGAGAGAGAGAGAGAGAGAGATAGTTACAGGGCAAAAAGATACAAAGAAAATTATATCAGCAAGCACATGCTCTCTCTCAATAACAATATGCCAATTACAAGCAACTTACAACCAACGCTACTTAAAACTAACGCTACTTACAACTAACGCAACTTAAAACTAATAAAGAATCGCAGCGCAACTTAAAATTAAGGACTAGTACACTCGCAGGAGGTACGCAAGAACAAAATAACAACAAAAGAACAAAAGCCCGTCACTCCGATTCAGACGAAAGCAAAAACGCAAAAAGTAGGCTCTTGAATGATGCAAGTGAAGATGCCGAAGTTATTGTACTAGGAAGAGAATGCCAGAAATATATGGAAAAAAGTTGGAAAGAATTTCTGAAAGCAACGGTTCTGTGAGCAGGAATATGAAACGTCTGAGTGGATGAAGTAGCTAGTCGGTCAGATCTCCTAAGTGTTGGATCGGGAGGAGGAAAAAGCTCACATAGATATAAAGGAGAACACATATACAGAATGCGATAGGTCTGACATCCGAAAAAGTAATATCTCCTATTTTCAACCGAAAGCCACCTCAACTTACGTCGATACGGTGTAATGTGTTCGTCACGCTTAAGGTCATAGGTGAACCGAATACAACAGTTGACGAGCCTTTGCAATTTTGTATTCAACTCGCTGCTCAAACCATGATATACAAAACAACAATGATCAATATGTGGCATGATTAAGGTAGTGACGAGTTTAATCCTGAGATTGGTAGAAAGAGAGTTCTTATTGAACTTCAAATTATTCAACGCGTAATGCACTCTTTGTGAGATCAGCGAGATATGTCTCGTCCACGAAAGATTAGACATAAAGATGACACCCAAATTCCTAACCTCATTTACAAATGGTAGGGGCGTATCATTCACAATGATAGGTGGAAGACTACCAAGATCAATGCTATTAATGTAAGCTTGACTTCCAAAAATAATAACCTTAGATTTAGCAGGGTTAAGCTTTAGTCCGTTTGTATTAGCATAATCAAAGATAGCATTGGCATCACATGTAATTAATTCCAGAGCTTGAAGAATATTAGCCGGTGAACATAGGCGGTAGATTTGAACATCATCCGCAAAAATCATGTGAAATGCATAACGTAATATCCTATAAATGTCATTAATATATAAAGAAAACAACAGAGGGCCAAGCACGGAACCTTGAGAGACTTCAGACGAAGTAAATATCCAGTCAGAAAGATTGCCCTCGTCATCAATAACTGCTTGAGAACGACCTGTTAGGTAGGAGAAAATCCAGTTTAAGACAGCGTCAGAGAAGCCTATCTGTTTGAGCTTAATAAGTAGTAGCAGATGGGAGACTGTATCGAATGCCTTGCTAAAGTCAAACAGTATCATAATTGTAATAAGTCCCTCATCAATCCCCTGCTTGATATCATTGCAAACCCGCAGAAACGCAGATTGTGTGTTATACCCTGAGCGGTACGCAGACTGTCTGGGATTCAGAATGTCGTATTTGTTTAAGTAGTTTAATATCTATGAAGCAACAATTCGTTCCAATAATTTAGACAGCTCAGGTAAATTCGCGATAGGTCTGGTATCTGACGGGAATAGTGGTGTTCAAATCTTTGAAAGCAGGCGAATATATGTCTTCTTCCATTCTGACGGGAACGACGAAGTGTCTATCGATTAAATAAAAGAACAAGCGATGACGAAACAACAGGCCGAGCAATGCGCAGAACATACAGCGGTAGACCATCTGAACCGGAAGCGTAAGAGTGGAGAGGTCGCATAGACAAAAACTCAAAAACTGACCGAGGTGAGATAGTAGAAAACACAAACTCAGGACGATCAAAAGGTCGCGTGACCAAAGCAGTGGCAGAGATAAAGTCAGAATGAAGACATATAGGCTGAGCATTGGAAACAGACGCATAATATAAGTTCAGCTGATCAGATGAGAAGAAATGTAATGGAGAGGTGAGAGTTGTTTTTGCAAGCCCTAGTCGAGCAAGTTCTCTCCACAATTTGGCAGGTCAATAATACCAATGAGAGACTTATAATAAAATTCGCTCTTAGCCCGCCTGATATCCGCATTGAGTTGATTTCGGAAGAGTCTGGATGACAGTTAAGAGTTTCCTTAAATTTGTAACAATGCACCCCGTGCGCCAAGCATCGTTCCCGGCTAACAACCGCTGGATGCCGCCCGACCGACGATCAGTCGGGCGAAGACCAGGGCGCGGTGCGCCCACATTTTAATTTTATTCAAATACACCGTGTGCGCGGGCCAAGCGCGGCACCGGTGCCTCCCGACGAACGACGACGGAAGCCGAGCCGCACCGAGGACGAGCGCGGCGTCGCGCCGCCCCACCACAGCGCGACGATTGGCCGCTCCTAGCAAACCCGCCGCGCCGAGCGCTATATAAACCGACGCTCCGGCGAGAGACAGTCACTTCCACGGGAGTGAAAGTAGTAGGAGAAGGGAAGAACCGTCATGGCGGCAGGGCCACGTAGGAATGGGGGGCCGAAGCAAGCCAAAGACTGTCGATCGGGCACGAAGTTCGAAAAGAAAAGTGAACTACTGAAGTCGTTGTTCTAATGTCGCGATAATATCGCGTTCGCTGCTGCTCATGTTCGTCCTCGTAGAAAGATACCCTGGCGAAGGACAGATTTCGTGAGACCGCTGCTGTGATTGTGAGATTCGCCCTCGTACGAGAGATACCCTGGCGAAGGACGGATTTCGTGAGACGTGTTTGAAGATTCGCTTGCCTCGGACCCAAACAGAGGCTCCTCTAGTGTATAAATCGCCGTGGCACTACAACTCAAAGTAGAGTCGGAAATCCAGCGGGTCAAAGGAAAGGAAGGAGATTCGCTTTCGGACGAGAGATACCCTGGCGAAGGACAGATTTCGTGAGACCGCTGTTGCACGTGTTCTGAGATTTCTGAGATTCGCCCTCGTACGAGAGATAACCTGGCGAAGGACAGATTTTGTGAGACGTGTTCGGATATTCGCTCTCGGACGAGAGAGAACCCGGCGAAGGACATATTTCGCTGCTGATGCACGTATTCGGAGATTCGCCATCAAATCACTTTATATTTGTAAGTACAAATATATATATATATATATATATATATATATATATATATATAACCATATACTGACTTGTTTACTGTTCACATTTGTTTTATATACAATCTGAAACTGTATCAATTAATGAAATGCATATATTTCAGATGAACGAAAAGGTGAATGTACCAACTGTCACAGGAAAGGAGGACACTTTTGCCTCATCCGTACAGTGGCACAACAGTGTGATGTCGAAGGTAAATTTTTTTTGTTAAATTTGCCTAATTTTTACTTTTTTACTTCAATCTATAATTTTTTAAATTGGCAATATTTAATGCGGATATTATGTGCATGTAATTGTATCGTTACAGACTGCTGCTGGTACTAAAGGCGATACATTTGCCCGGAGGAATTTGAAGAACAAGAGGAAATAACGGGAGGCTCACCAGTAATGCACAGATAAGCGAGAAGACAAAATGTGCAGTCTAGTCGTAAAGAAAAGTATGTGATATGTAATATACTCGCGTAGGTAGGATTCGACGATTATATGGTTCCTTATGCGTGATGCGTGGACAATTTAGGTTATTTGCAAGATAATTTTACCTTGTGCATTATTACATGTTATACATTATGTATGCTGGTGGCGGAGTCCGTACCGGTGCAGTTTGTCTAACATTAGCCAGTGGCTAATGTTATAGTATAACATGTAATAATACATGTAATGATACATTGTGTATAATAAATGTTTTATTATACACAATGTATCATTACATGTATTATTACATGTTATACATAACTTATAAATGTATGTGATTTCATTTATAATCAACTCCTTTCAGTTCTAATTTCATTTACTTTGCACTTTCTTTTGGGGTTAATATCAATTGATAAACTGTTGTATACGATGCCTTCGCGAAAGAAATATTCTTGCAAATTTCCTAATTGTGCCAACAGCTATTATTGGTCGAAAGGTGAAGCCAGTACAGTCATAAATAAACATTTTTATAGCTTTCCAAAAAATTCTGACATTTCTACGAAATGGAAAATGATTTGTGGCATCGATATCACTATTAATTGCCGGAATATGCGCATTTGCGAAGATCATTTTCAGAAAGAAGATTTTGTTAACTGTACAAAACATCTGTTGAACCTAAATGCCATACCGAAACACATTGATACGTCAAACAATTTAGTCACAACAGAAGTTGCTGCTTTTGACTGCCAGTCAATAATGACTGAAACATCTTCTGCCGTTTGTATCGATTTGAATAACGATTTAAATTCTGATTTAAATAACGATTTGAATAACGATTCAAATTCTGATTTAAATAACGATTTAAATAAAGATTTAAATATCGATGTAAATAACGATTTAAATAAAGATTTCATTATTGATTCAAATAACGATTTAAATAAAGATTTAAATATCGATGTAAATAATGATTTAAATAAAGATTTCAATATCGATTCAAATAACGATTTAAATACAGATTTAAATAAAGATTTAAATATCGATTCAAATAACGATTTAAATACAGATTTAAATAAAGATTTAAATAAGGATTTAAATAACGATTTGAATAACGATTTACATCACAATGAGGTTAACATAAATATGTGTGATACTTTGGTGAATACTGATACTGTTTTTGATGAAACTCCTGCTAATTTTTATGACAATAGCATGTTTCAAAATGTTCATGATGGTAACGATAGTAAATTTGGAAATAGTTTAGAATCAAATTTAGGTAATACAGACAATAGCGAAAACAGGCCTATTTGCATCTGTGACAATGAAGATTGTACACATGGAGTGTTTCTACAAAACCTACAAAAAGAAAATGCGGATTTTTAACGCAAGCAGGAGTTACGTCAAAGACGATGACACCACGAGAAAGAATCATGTACTCGATTCATCGTAAAACTTCGGTAGAACTGTGTAAAATAAAAAAGAAATTAAGTGACGAAAGGAATGCTTTAAAACAATTAAAAAAGATGTCAGATAACAATATATTTCACTGCATGGAAACAAAACTGAACAAAGTTACCACAGATTTCATTCAATCGCAACTACGTAATGCAGGTCGTCATCCTGCGGGAAGACGGTGGACAGAGCAAGATAAAGCTTTGGCTTTATCTATTTATAAACGAAGTCCCCGTGGAGAAAAGCTTTATCTGCATTGTGCGCAAAAAATAAAACAAACCCAACTTGTTACACGTTTGTGATCAAGTCTAAAACTATAGTAATTATTTATGATGTTCCTCATTTATTAAAATGCACTCGAAACGCCTTGCTTCGTTGTAAAATTAAATTTGCAGAAAACAAAGTAGCTAAATTTGAGTACATTAGAAAAGTTTTTGATGTTGATCAAAATTGTCCCTTTAAATTTCTTTATAAATTAAAGAAACATGATTTTAATTTTAAAGACTCTTTTATTAAGATGAGGGTAAAAATTGCAGCACGTCAGTTGAGCCATACTGTTGCTGCAGCTATTAATTATTGTAGCGTTTACAACGTCGGCGGATTGTTTCCAGTTGAATCGATACAAACGGCAGAGTTAACTCAACTTATAGATGATCTCTTCGATTCCTTAAATGGTTTAACAATAAACCCAGATGATGGCAAGGAATACAGATGTTGTTTGCAAGACGGCTCGCCTCACTTAATGTTATATAGCAGATTACTGTCAGAAATGACTAAGTGGAAATTATTTGATTTAACTAACGGAAAAGATGTCACAAATCAATATCATTTCGTAAAAGGTTGGATGATAACAATCAGATCGGTCATGTATTTGTGGCATCAATTAAAAGCTGTTGGCTTCACCTTTCTAAATATGAGGAATTTAAATCAAGATCCACTGGAAAATCTGTTTTGCCAAATTCGGCAACATGGAATTGCAAATTCTAATCCCACTTGTCATCAATTTGTAGCTGCCTTAAAAACTGTAATATTAAATAATCTCGTTGCACCGGTCTCCAAATCTGCGAATTATGAAAGCGATAATTGGGAAAATTTGGACAATTTTCGAAAGTTTTTAAGTAATACTTGTGACAGCGAGGGCGAAAGTAAACCATTAAAAAACACCAGTGACTGTACTCTTCCATGGGTCAATTTTGAAAATTTAAACACTGATGCCTCTCAAGCTCTTTCTTACGTGTTGGGTTATCTTTTAAAAAAGCTACAACTTTCTGATGAAAATTGTTCAAAATGTAAAATTGATTTGTTTTGTACACAACAAGAACAACATCATCTGTATACAGTTTTTAAGGAATATTCAGAAAAAAATTCGTTAACGTATCCAAGTAATTAGGTGATTACGTTAATACAAAACGTACACGATAGATTATTTCACTTTTGCGATGAAAATGGACATAAGTCAAACTTAGAATCAACTTTTAAAAAAATATTTTTTAATAACTACAGCAGTGATTTCTGCAGCAATCATCGATGTGATAATATAATCGTCGAAAATAGTTTAGCGTTTTTAATACATAAGTATACTAAAGATAAGAAAAAACCGGTACAAGTAACTTCAGGCCATTACGAAAAAACCAAGCAATTTAAATCATTGTGATTTAGTTGCATTTTCTGTTTATTTGCATTTTTGGTTTCTCTTTGATGTATTTGGTTTTCGAATTCTTCAATTGTACGGTTTTTTCTTTTTTCCACTTATTATAGAATCGTATATTCTATTATGTGTTCTATTATTATAGACTTTATTTCGAAATCAAAGTGTATTTTATGTTACACACTTTGAATTAAATGTGATAATACAATCGTCAAAAATAGTTTAGCTTTTTTAATACAGAAGTATGCCAAAGATAAGAAAAAACCGGTACAGGCCATTACGAAAAAACCAAGCAATTTAAATCATTGTGATTTAGTTGCATTTTCTGTTTATTTGCATTTTTGGTTTCTCTTTGATGTTTTTGATTTTCGAACTCTTTAATTGCACAATTTTTTTTTTTTACATTTATTATAGAATCGTATATTTTGTTATGTGTTCTATTATTATAGACTTTATTTCAAAATCAAAAATTTTATGTTACACACTTTGAAATAAAAATGTATTTTATGTTAAAAATTTTGAAATAAAAATGTATTTTATTTTATATACAATTAATTTGTTTTTTTATTGCGCATTCCCTCATTTATTTACGAAAATAACATATTATTTATTAACATATATTATTCTATATTATTTACAGCTTATATAGACCGTGTTCCGATATACACTGCCAGTATTGAAAATCTACACTTTACGTATAACGTAAATTATATAAGCCGTATTCGGAATACGGCCACAGATATAGAACGTAGTACCAGGGCCACGGCGCTTGAGGTCGTGTTGGTTGCTACATATATATGTCGGTCGCGCGTCGTTTCATGTTTCCACCGTAGAACAATGAGCTTGCGCTTCTTTTAGTATATGTTCTGTGGTCACTTCGTCTAATATCCAGCGTACCGCTATTCCGGACGAAACCTCTCCCGACTCCTAGGGAACACACCAACGAGGTCTGGTGCTCCGAGCCTCGACTGAGGGCTCTCAGGTGTTCCCGCACTCCATCAGAACTAACTCCGAAGGCACGGTTACGCGGGGTCGAGCACACTCGGCCTCGCAACGAGGGCTCTCGCTGCCGCCGCCCCGGGGCTCCGGAAATCCTCCGCTTATACACTACGCGGTCCCACGCGCGCTATCAACCGTGTAATACCGCGTTATCCTGCCGTTGTAATATACCGGGTCCATAAGCAATCGTAATACCGCGTTCCCGCTATCGCACAGTGTCGCGCCAAGTACGCCTGCACTATCCCACCGTTGCATAAGCTATTGTAATACCGCGTTTCCGCTATCGCACCGCGTCGCGCCGAGTGCGCCTGCACTATCCCGCCGTTGTAATATACCGAGTCCGTAAGCTATTGTAATACCGCGTTTCGCTATCGCGCCGCATCGCGCCGAGTGCGCCTGCACTACCCCGCCGTTGTAATATACCGCGCTTACATCATTTTGTAGACTAAGACTGAATAAATCATTTCGCATGCAATCACACTGGTTATTGTCTGTGGGCCTTTCAGTCGAAATCCGTCCCAGCGAACTAGTCCGCGTTCGATGACAAAGTTAGGCCGTTACAAATTTATGAAACATTTTGTAAAATATTCTTGTGCCTCTAAAGGAAACCCTGTGCTCTTGATTTTAGACAACCACGAAAGTCACGTGAGTGTTGAGGGTATTAATTTTGCAAAAGAAAATGGAATAACACTGTTAACTCTTCCACCTCACTGTAGCAACAAACTTCAACCACTAGATATTGCTGTCTATTCCTCATTCAAGACAAGATACAATATTGTCATGAGTAACTGGATGTTGTCCAACCCCGGAAAAACAGTCACAATTTACAATATCCCTAGTTTTGTAAGAGACGTAGTGTCACAAGCTTTTAGTCAAGCTAATATCAGGAGTGGCTTTAGAAAGTCAGGAATACACCCGTTTAATCCTGAAATATTCGATGATGAAGACTTTTTGTGCTCTGCAGTCACAGACAGAGAAATAGCCGTTGAACAAGGCCCACCTATTCGTTCGCTAGCTTTGCCATCTATTCTAGGAATGGTTACAGAAACTGCCGAGACAAACAGGGATCCATGTGCATCATATTTTCCAACTATTTCTACAGCAGAAGGACATGTATCTGCTAAGTCACCAATTCCATCAACTTCTACAGCAAACGGGCAAGATGCACCTAAAAGTTTCACCACGCCAGAAATGATCAAACCATATCCTAAAGCTGCGCCGAGAAAATCTGCACGGCGTGGTCGTTAGCCTGGAAAAACTAAAATATTAACAAAATCGCCGGAAAAAATGATCAAGAAAAACATAAAACACTTGAAACATAAGAAGAACCAAAGAGAAAGAAACCAAAGAAATCTCAGAAAATAAATAAATCAAAGAAACGATTAAAAGAAACATTCTTTAGTTAAGGGATAGTGAGACAGAAGTTTAAATGTTTGAACTGTTTAATTTTTTACTATTTTAGTTTATAAATGATTGATATCAAATTATTATTTTTAGTTTCTATAAATTGAAAAGTTTTGTATCGGTTATTTTTGTTTTCAAAATTAATGAAAACCATGTGAAGGCATAGATATTCAGTTCAAAGTTTTTTTTAATTCTTTTTATTAATTTTGTTCACAAAAGTCAATTAAACATTAGAAATGTGAATTTAAATTTGTGAGTTATTAATAAACTAAAATTTAAATATATTTTTATAATTTTTTTCCATGAGTTTATGAGATATGGTCAAATCTCCCTACATCCATGGTCATGTCTCCCACCCTTTGGGGAGAGATGAACCAAATCTCGGTTTTCTTTAAATTTAATATAACATTTACGTTTATGAACGTATTGAAATTATTAAATCCACAAATTGTAGCCGTATAGTAAGCTTTACTTTGACATAAAAAATAAATCGATAGATCAATTATACTAAATTTTATGGACCTTTAAGTAAAACGTGGTTTAACTCTCCCGGACCCCCCCTATATTTTTAGATTTAATTTAACCAAATCATAAATTATTATTTGCTTTATTTAAAGTAGTGAAACGCTGATATATAGATAACTCAAAAGAGAGTGAGAGAGAGAGAGAGAGAAAAGGAGTGTGTATACTACAAAGTATCTTTTACGTTTATTTCGTGTTTGCAATTATTCAAGTAATTAATTAGTTTGTAATGCAACCTAGCGGTGGCTAGGTACCAAAAAAATAACCCCAAGGTGAATAGAGCAGCGGTGGCTAAGTACTAAAAAAATAACCCCGAGGTGAATAGAGCAGCGGTGGTTAGGTACCAAAAAAATAACCCTGAGATGCACAGAGCAGCGGTGGCTAGGTACCAACAAAATAACTCTGAGGTGCACAGAGTGGCAAAGTTTCGATATGAACAAAGTAATCCTGGAAGAAAAGTAGAAAGGCGAGTACTTCCGTGGACGGTCAAAGCCCACTCAGGCATGGCATATGATCCTGATGTGGCTTATGAAGCAGACAGTACTATAGCTTTGGGAACCATGAGCCACAAGTGCCAATACTGCAATGCTTTCAAGTGGGAGGAGGAGACTTCCGGCATGTGCTGCAGCGCTGGAAGGGTGCAACTTTCACCCTTTAAACCTCTGCTTGAGCCTCTATACAGTTTGATAATGGGCAGCCACCCAGAGTACGTCTACTTTATGAACCATATTAAAAAGTATAATGGCTGCTTTAGTATGACATTATTCAGGGGCAAGCAGGTTCTACAAGATGGCTTCATACCGACCTTTAAAGTTCAGGGGCAGGTATATTACTTGGTAGGAAGTCTACTGCCAGTATCTGAACAGGAAGCTCGATTTCTACAAATTTATTTTGTGGGCGAGGATGAAAGGGATGTGCGATTAAAATGTAGCAACTTTTTAGATATCAAACAGGGATTAGTCAAAGAACTGCAAAAAATGTTACATGACGTCAACAGCTACATCAGGACTTGAAGACCACTTTAGATAAGGTATCTTTAACTTGCCAAAAGTTTGAAATCGTCATTCATGCAGACAGAAAACCTGCTGACGCTCATAGAGGTCGCTTCAATAGCAAATAAGGTAGCTCTGGTGATTGTTGGTCAGCAATTCGATCAGCGAGACATTGTGCTGCAGAGCCACGATAACAAACTGCGGCGCATCAGCGAGATTCACCGGTTGTACGACGCATTGCAGTACCCGCTCCTGTTTTGCCGTGGCGAGGATGGATACTCGATTACCATTCCACAGCGCGACCCTCAGACTAAGTTGCCACTTAAGAATTTAGTTTCCGCAGCGAGCTTCTACTCATATCGAATTATGATCAGGAAAGGGGAAGTCAACCACTTGGTGTACTTCCGTTCTCTTTTTAGTCAATTTCTGATTAACATGTACGCCAAAATAGAGACAGAAAGGTTGAACTACATTAGGAACAACCAGGCGCAGCTGAGGGCAGACAGCTACATTCACCTGAGGGACGTCGTGGGAAGGCAGGATGCTGACGTTGCTCAGCTGGGTCAAATGGTGGTGCTTCCGTCATCTTTCACTGAAGGACCTCGCTACATGCATGAGCGGACTCAAGACGCTATGACATACGTCCGCTATCATGGCCGTCCTGATCTGTTCATCACTTTTACCTGTAACCCAAAGTGGAAGGATATAACAGATGCACTATTGCCTGGGCAAAAATCTCACGATCGTCACGACATTATAGCTAGGGTATTTCATCTTAAGGTGAAGAAGATGATGGCACTCTTGAATAAGGGTAGTCTGTTTGGAAAAGTGTGTTGCTTTATGTACTCTGTGGAGTGGCAAAAGCGAGGTCTGCTTTACATCCACATCTTGCTGTGGCTAGAGCAGCAGCGCATCTTCCCTGACATGATCGACAAAGTCATATGTGCCAAAATACCTGATCCTGTGCAAGACTCTCTTCTCCACAACATCGTCAAGGCCAACATGATTAATGATACCTGCGGAGGCTTGAACCACAATTCGCCTTGCATGAAAGAAGGCAGGTGCAGCAAGAGGTATCCTCGAATACTTCTCAATGACACTCAGACAGGAGATAATGGATACCCGCTGTATCAGAGAAGGTCTCCAGCTGATGGTGGCTTCACTGTCGAAATCAATGGAATAGAGCTGGACAATTGCTGGGTGGTGCCGTACAACCTTGTACTGTTACGTAGTTTCAATGCTCATGTCAATGTGGAATTATGCAGTTCTGTTAAGTCCATCAAGTACATTTGCAAATACGTAAACAAGGGAAGTGACCAGGCGGTTTTTGCTCTGGAGAGTGAGAAGGATGAAGTGAAGTTGTACGAGAGTGGGCGATACATCAGCAGCTCAGAGGCGATTTGGAGAATCTTAGCGTTCCCTATTCATAAAAGGTACCCCACTGTCTTCCATCTCGCTGTTCACCTTGAAAATGGTCAGCGTGTGTATTTCAACTCTAAGAACTTGGCTGAGAGGCTCAATAACCCACCTCAGCAAAACTGACGATTTAGAAAAATCTCTCCTGTACTCTGAGGTTCCGTCATACTTTGTGTGGAAAAATAACAAGTTTGTGAGAAGAAAACGGGGGAAGGATATTGATGGTTGGTCAGGAATAAAGAAGGACCACGCGCTGGGAAGAGTGTACACTATTCATTCAAACAACACCGAGTGTTATTATCTTCGTTTGTTGCTACATAAGATTCGAGGTCCAACGTCTTTTTTAGATTTAAAGACTGCGAATGGTATCTTATGTGCCACATTCCAGTCTACATGCAAGGCATTAGGTTTGCTGGAAGATGACAAGCAATGGGACAATACCTTAAAGGAAGCTGCATTATGTGATTTCCCTTTAAAGCTGAGGGAGCTTTTTTACAGTGATGTTGGCATTCTGCCAACTTTTAGAACCTCTGAGTCTTTGGGAAAAGTACAAAGACAGTTTCTCAGAGGATATTACGCGGCAGGTGGAGAGAGAGTTGCAAGGCAGTGCGCAACAGGTAATGGATGAGGTGTACAATAGATGTCTGGTTCTGGTGTTAATTGAGAACGCAGTGGTGGCTTTGGGAGGACAGGAGTTGCAACAGTATGGCCTGCCTCAACCAAAAAGGTCTGGAAGAGTATTGGGGAACCGAGACTATTTGAGGGAGACCAATTACGACGTAAATGCCTTGGCGGAAGTGGTGTCGAATAACGAGAGTTTATTGACAGATGAGCAGCTCGCTGTCTATCGGAAGGTTATTAGTAGCGTTGAGTCAGGTGCTGGTCAGGTATTTTTCCTGGATGCTTCTGGTGGTACTGGGAAGACCTTCCTCATCAACTTACTTCTGGCGAGGATAAGGAGTGATTGTGGAATTGCATTGGCTGTCGCATCAGGTATCGCTGCTACGTTGTTGGAGAAAGGCAGGACCGCTCACGCTGCTTTTAAGCTGCCTCTGCATCTCATTCATGCAGAAACACCCATGTGCAATATTTTAAAACAAAGTAACATGGCTCAAGTACTACGGGATTGTAAGCTCATTGTTTGGGATGAAAGCACCATGGCACATAAGGGGGGTTTTGAGGCACTGAGCACAACCCTTAAAGATATTAGGGGCAACGATGGAGTGATGGGGTGAGTGACCGTGGTGCTGGCTGGAGATTTTAGACAGGCTTTGCCAGTAGTGCCAAGGGGAACTCGAGCTGACGAGGTTAAGGCGTGTGTCAAAAAATCACATCTATGGTCCCTTATTAGGAAAATCTCTATCAAAAAGAACATGAGGGTATACTTGAGAGAAGATGTTTTCGCAGGGCAATTTTCCAAACTTCTACTAAAAATAGGGGATAGAGAGTATCCCTAGTCTGAGGGAAAGGTAATTATTTCTGTAAGTCTAGGTTTAGTAGTAACAACTCTAGAAAGCCTTATTATTAAGATATACCCTGAGATCGCCGATATCAAAGAGAAATCTATGGACTGGCTGTGTGAGCGTGCCATTCTGACCTTTAAGAACGATAAAGCTGGCGTCATTAATGACATTCTACTTAACTCATTCGAGGGGGGAGAAATGAAGTACAGGTCTGTGGACTCGGTGGTACAAACGGATGACGCGGTCAACTATCCCGTGGAGTTCCTTAACAACATGAACCCTCCTGGCTTACCGGCCCATAAGCTTTTCCTTAAAGTGGGGGCACCAGTGATGTTGAGAAATCTGAATCCGCCAAAACTTTGCAATGGAACAAGGCTGCGAGTAAAGGCCTTATATAGAAATGTCATCGAGGCCACAGTATTTACCGGCTGTGCTCGGGGAGAAACGGTGTTTATACCACGCATACCACTCATATCATCAGAGTATCTTTTTGAGTTCAAGAGGCTGCAGTTCCCTCTCAAAGTCTGTTTTGCTATGACTATCCACAAGTCCGAGGGGCAGTCGCTAAAAGTAGCAGAAATTGATTTAAGTGAGGATTGTTTCTCACATGGGCAGTTCTATGTGGCCTGCTCGAGGGTGAGCTCACCAAGCAGTCTGGTGATATTAGCACCTGAGGGGAGAACCACCAATGTGGTATACAAAGAGGTCCTTAAATAGAAAAAAAGGTCGTAGATATTTTTTGCGAGAATTTTTTAAAAGAAATTAACGGTAAAAAATATGATGTTTAGAAGAGAGCCAATAACATGTCTGTGAAAGACATCATGTCTGTTAGAGACACCAAATTTGGAGGACAACATGTGTGTAAGAGAGATTAAGTTATTTTTCTTTAAAGTGGAATAGGCCTACTGGGGAAACCACTATAAAAAAACGCATTTACAATAGTACCTCAAAGGTGATGCGGAAATCTATTGGTGTTAAATGTAAAAATAGAAAATTATCTATTTGCATGTCTTATTACATATATCTACAAGGGCAAAGCACTTATTACATATGTTCTCCGGGGCGAAACCCGGGTAACCAGCTAGTTCTTCTATACCATTCAATTGGTCAGAAATTGAATAATCGAGTTGGAGAAGACAAACGCAATTATAAATATAAAAAATAATTTTAAAATGTTAAAAATATAGCCAGTGATAAAGCGATGTGTGCGCTGGAACAGAGTGAAATAAGACAAGTGAGCCTGTTCGTTAGACGTCCATACTGTTTATTGTGCCGGGCGAGACCAGTCTCCGGCCGATTTCGTTTACAGGTGTATTGTGATGTGTGTGTATACGTGTGTATGTGTGTGTCAGCGTGTGTTTACAGTGTGTATGTGTGTCTGCCAGAACAGAGTAGCATCGTTGATTTATTTCAATATTTCCCCTCAACGATGTTCGATTGGTTCTTTAATTCCATTTCTTCAGGCCGACGTTCTCGCAGAGTTTCTTCAATTTGATGGCTCCAATAGCTTTCGTCAGCATGTCCGCTTCGTTGGATTTGGTGAGACAATATTTGATTGTAATCTCTTCTGCTGTTTCCAGTTCTTTGGCATAGAAGTATTTGGTGTCGATGTGTTTTGTCCTATTCGTAAAACCACCCGTTTTAAGGCGATTTATGCAGCTTTGGTTATCTTCGTAGATGGTGGTTGGATTCTTCTGCGTTTTTCCGAAGCTCTCCAACAGTTTTCGCAGCCATACTGTCTCTTGGCATGTTTCCGCCAGCGCGACGAGTTCGGCCTCCGTCGAGGATAACGCCACGCATCCTTGCTTGCGACAGGCCCAACTGACTGCGCCGCCATTCAGCTTGTAATACGTAGCCGCTGTTCAATTTTCTGTTTTCTCGATCTTCGGCCCAATTTGCATCTGTGTTACGCCCGTGCTGTCCTCGTGTCGCGCGTATATGCGAGTCGCCCGTTATTTAATGTCGCGTCGCGAACCGTCCTTAGCGACGGATGCTGTTTACTAATATTGATTGCGAGATGCTCAATTAACTATTGATTTTTCCTGTTATACTTGATGTTCAGATTTATTCGGGGACGCGTCTCGTTCGGACGTATCGTCCCGAGCTCCTCTATTATATCGAGAGTCGTAATAAAGAGCTACTGATTTCTAAACGAGTCATCTTATTTGTGCGAGAGTGTCGTGACACGCGCCGCGAGTGTGAAAGTGAGAAATTGTGTGGCGAACGCTCGTCGGCGTGTAACATTTTGGGGGCTTGTCCGGGATGATGACGACTACGCACACCCCGCCGAGGACCCGTTCGCAGGCCGCGACATCCGTAGGAACGGAGGCGGGCGCGACCCATCCGCTGGATGCGGGGGTGACGCTAGCAGAGAGTCTTCAGACCGTCATTCAGGAGGTCCGGCTCCTGCGCGAGGAACAGGCGCAAAGGGAGAAGGAGTACGCTGAGACGTTTCGCCGGCAGGAGGAGGAGCTCCGTTTTCTCCGAGGGATGAACTCTGGCACACAAACACAGCTAAGTCATTCTGATAATAGAGCGTCTGGAGACTCGGGGACGCGAGTCGCGGGCGGCGCGGAAGCGCGAGACGCGCACGCGAGTGAGGGGGACGCGATCCCGAGCGGCGCGCGGACGCGAGACGCGTACGCGAGTGAAAGGGGCACAATCTCGAGTGCCGCGGTAGCGCGAGTTGCGCGTGCGGGAGAAAGAGACACGATCTCGAGCGGCGTGAGAACGCGAATACACGCGAGTGATAGTGTCGCGGTCGCGAGTGCCGACCTGGGGTACAAATTGAAACCCGACACGTACGACGGAACAACCCCGTTACAAGAATACTTCTCGCAATTGAGTTTGATCGCGCGTGCGAACCATTGAGATGACGCGACGAAAACTGTTGTGTTAGCCTCGAGTTTGAGGGGAAAAACGCGCTCCATTTTAGAGACCGTGCAAGATGTCGACTGTTTAGATTTTGCAGAGCTGGAAGCGAAGCTTGAGCTACGTAGAGCCCGGTAACTTGGAGCAGCAGCTCGAGGAGGGCAAGGACTGTTTCGGCGCCCTGGGGCGCACAAGAGAAGCTACCGCGAGTTGACTACCCTCCCGGATTGTCTGGGGCGACAATCTTGAAAGAGGGGGGGTAGTGTTACACCCGTGCTGTCCTCGTGTCGCGCGTATATGCGAGTCGCCCGTTATTTAATGTCGCGTCGCGAACCGTCCTTAGCGACGGATGCTGTTTACTAATATTGATTGCGAGATGCTCAATTAACTATTGATTTTTCCTATTATACTTGATGTTCAGATTTATTCGGGGACGCGTCTCGTTCGGACGTATCGTCCCGAGCTCCTCTATTATATCGAGAGTCGTAATAAAAAGCTACTGATTTCTAAACGAGTCATCTTATTTGTGCGAGAGTGTCGTGACACGCGCCGCGAGTGTAAAAGTGAGAAATTGTGTGGCGAACGCTCGTCGGCGTGTAACATCTGCGTAGCCTTCTAGGGTTGACTTTCGTCCATCGTTGCCGCTCAGACGCAATTCATAGTCGATCGTTTCTCTTAGGTATCTTGCGACGCATTTCACTTCGACCCAGTCAACTCTTTTCGGTGCTTCGACGTGTTGACCCAAAATTGCGATGCTGCAATATCAGGTCTTGTGTTGACTGCGACATATAGTAATGCTCCTATCATTTTCCGGTAAGAGTCGCTATTGATTATTGGCGAGTCTTGTCAAAGTTTCCAGTATCCGGTGTCCATTGGGATATTTGACGCTTTTGCTTCTAATATGTTGCCGTATCCGAGGACTTTCTTAATATAGTTTCTTCTTTCGTCTCTTCGTATCTGAATTCCGAGATATAGCCCAGTAAAATGACAAAATTTGGAGGAAATAATACTGACTGAGCTGAAACTTTGTAAACAGGCTTGTTTTAGGGTACTATTTAACATATTAAAAGTCCCCATGTGTAGACGCTACGTTGCGGGCAGGGGAGGGTTCAAAAGGTCCAAAAAATTAGTTTTTCGCAAATAACTCAGAAAATATCAACTTTACGGAAATTTATGTAGATATTAAAATTGTAGCTTACAAAATTCCGCACAATTTCGTTTTTTATTCAAGTCTGTACGACCAAATGGAGCAGAGATAGAATTTTTTTAAACACCGGTAGTTTTGCGACCCAACAAATACGCGTACGCGCGTCGCGCATTTTTCGCTAATATCTCAAAAATGGACTCTTAAATCGAAAAATGTTTTAAATAAAAGTTGTAGAGAATCTAATTACAAACAATTTCGTTTTTTATTCATTTCTGTACGGTCCAAATTCGCCGAGTTAATAATTAAAAGACAATTTTATTTTATGTTGATAGTGGATGTTTTGCATGTAAAAATCAGTATTAACTCTGAACGTATAGGTCGTACACATATAGTATGTATAATGAAAGTTAAAGAGAATAAAATTTTGAACATGTTGATGTATGCATAAATTCATTTTGGTAAAGATAGCTTGAAGTTAAAAGCAAAAAACATGAAAAATGTCATTTTTTAGTGCATTTTGGAAAATAACTTTTTCTAATTGGTTGGAGGCAGTAATGTTATGTATTTTTCTTGAAGATATTTTCATTATCTTTAAAATGAAACGTCGTAGACCTTTTTTCATTAAAACGTTGATGAATTACAGGCGTTTAAATATTGAAGAAAAAAAATCAATTTTTGTTAAATTAACATTTTAGTCCAAAAATATATGGATAATAATTTTTCAAAAATTTATTTTACCTTGTTTTTATTACTTTATACATATATGAACGTGCTGGAGTAGTATAAATCTTTCGCAAAGTATGTTTTATTTAAAAAAAAAGTTCATGAATATTGCTGTATTTTTAATAAATTGTGGAAAAATTGCATTATTATTCCTTTTTTTGTAAATATCTCCGTTTCTATTAACTTTACGAAAAAATTTCAAGAGACCGAAATTAAAGCTGACAAAATTTCCTATAAAATAGAGTTTATAGCATGTAATTTTGAATGCATCGTGATGGGAAACTGGCGTTTCAAAAGACAGGTAAGTTTACGTATGTAGCAGATCATCACTATGAGTCGCCTGAAATGACGAAAAAACGTGTCCTTAACATTTTTCTGTACTTATTGAAGTGTCAGAAGTTATTCTTGGGGTCTTTCTGAATCGTTTGGTACTAGGCCGATATTTTTAGGACCGATAGTACTGTACATAGGTACTAAAGATTGAGAAGAGTCCGAAGTCGGTATGCGGCGTGCGGCGCAGCAAACACGTTACGACTCGTTTTATTTAAAAAATCATAACTCACGAACAAATTGACGAAGCTTAATGATCAAACACGCAAATTAAAGCTAAAAGTAGTGCGAATGAGAAAAAAATATGAGATAATTATTAATTAATTAAGAATACTTAATTTCGTCGCCGTAAATTTGGTAATTTTTAAATAGTACAGAAGGACTTTAAGGACTTAAAGAATGCTAGAAAAAGAATTTTTGAATAAGAAAAGACGAATTTGAAGTGTGACAGATATTTTTTCTGTAAAAAAATTAATTTATTATTTATTATTATTATTATTAATATTATTATTATTATTTATTATTTATTATTATTATTATTATTATTTATTATTATTATTATTTATTTATTATTTATTATTTATTATTTATTTTTTTAAATTAATTTATTAATTTATTAATTTATTAATTTATTAATTTTTTTATTTTTATTTTTTTTTCTTAAATTAATAGCATGTAAATGCAAATCAAATTGCACCGGGTCATGTGGCTGTAAAAAGGCAGGGAAAATTCTGACCTCTGTGCTAATTGCAAACAGAACGGCTGCCTAAATATGTTCGTATCTGACGAAATGAGCGATTCCGAATCGGATGAAGACTATTTAAATAGTGCAAATGAAGAAGAAGAAGAAGAAGACTAACAACTAATTTCCATCGTATTTTTTCTATAGCGGTTATAAATTGTTTAAAAATTCATATTTCCTCGATTTTTCACTGTACAGAAATGAATAAAACACGAAATTGTTCGCAATTAGATTCTCTACAACTTTTATTTAAAACATTTTTTGATTCGAAAGTTCATTTTCGAGATATTAGCGAAAAATGCGCGACGCGCGTACGCGTTTTTGTTGCGTCGCAAAACTACTGGTGTTTAAAACAATTCTATCTCTGCTCCATTTGGTTGTACAAACTTGAATAAAAAACGAAATTGTGCGGAATTTTGTAAGCTACAATTTTGATATCTACATAAATTTCCGTAAAGTTGATATTTTCTGAGTTATTTGCAAAAAACTAATTTTTTGGACCTTTTGGACCCTCCCCTGCTCGCAACGTAGCGTCTACACTTGGGGACTTTTAATATGTTGAATAGTATCCTAAAACAAGCCTGTTTACAAAGTTTCAGCCCAGTCAGTATTATTTCCTCCAAATCGACATCATTTTACTGGGCTAATAGCACTGCAGGTCATCCAGGTCCACGAGGTTAAATTGTGCATTCAATCCGTCCTTCAGTTCTTCTATAACTTTTTACGATCTGCAAGCAACGACAATGTCGTCGACGTATACCGCGAGGTAAATCGTTTCTCCTTCTTGAATTTTCATGTAGAGGTAAGGGTCAGCGTCGCTTCGACGAAAATTGTGCATCTTCAGCACTTCGTTGAGTCGATCTGGCCTTGAATCGATCTGGTCTTCCGTCTGAGTGTCTTTTTAGTTTGTAAACCTATTTGCAGCCAATCAATTTTCTTCCCGGCGGTACTTTCTGCAGTTCCCAGGTTCCGTTATCGTTAAGAGATGCAATTTCGTCCTTCATTGCTTGGCTCCATGCGTGCGCATTTGGGCTTGACAGCGCTTCCTCTCGATTTATCGGTTCTTTTCTCTCGTGAGCTGCGTTTGCCTGTGGAACATATCTATCTGGCGGAATCCCTCTGGTTGCTCACGTGATTTTTTTCGGTCTTGCACTATTTTCTTCGCCTTCGTTGTCGTCTCCGACGTGCTCGTCGTCATTGTCATCTGGGTCGAAGAACGTCTCCTCTTCGCTGTCCGAAATGACGACAACGCTTGTTTCGTTCAAATCTTCGGTGCTGCTCGCCGGTCGTTGTGCTCCGTGCGCACCTATTTTCGATGAATCCGCTGATTCTGTAGACAATTCTCCGCTTGACAGATTTATCGTAGCATCGCTAGGGTTCCGAGTGTTCTCCACGAATGTGACGTCCCTGCTTATAATCACCTTATTCGTCTCGCGATCGAGAAGTCTGTAAGCCTTCGATTCCTGTGGGTAACCAACGAACATGTATTCTCGCGCTTTTTCATCGAGTTTTCTTCGCATTTCTTTCGGCACATGAGCGTATACTTTGCACCCGAATGGGCGTAGGTTACTTACATCGGGGATATTCCCATTCCACAACTTGTAAGGGGTTCGGCTTCGGCATCTCGTCGGCAATCTGTTTTGCACGTAGTTGGCAGTGATAACCGCCTCGCCCCAGTAGAGGTTAGGAAGCTTAGCATCGTTGAGCATGCTCCTTGCAGCCTCCATCAGCGTCCTGTTTTTCCTCTCGGCCACGCCATTCTGCTGCGGTGAGTAAGGGGCAGTCAACTGCATTTGAATTCCCTCTTCGCGCAAATAATCCTTCAAATGATTAGACAGATACCCTCGATCGGTTCTGATGACTTGAGGCTTTCTGTTGAATTTCGTTTTTGCGTATTCAATAAAATCCTTCAGTACTTGTGTTGCTTTAGATTTTTCTTTTAATAAAACGACTTTAGAATATCGACTGTAATCGTCTATTAGAATCATTGCATACCTTCTTTTACCGGGCGTCATGGTTTGCATCGGGCCACAAAGATCTGAGTGGATAATCTGTAATGGTTTGCTCGTCGTGTTGTTGATTCTTTCGGAAATGGTTTACGTGCCATTTTTCCCTTTATGCAGCTTTCGCAGTACTCCTTTATTCCGCATTCGCGTAATTTTATACCTTTAGCGAGTCCTTCTCTTGCCAGCTTTCGAATTGCTTCCGCGTTGCGATGTCCGAATCTTCGATGCCATGAGTGTATACAATCGGCTGTGTGACCTTGGACGCACACGCGGGCCTGATGAGAAATTTTCAGCTCATACATGTCGTCGCGCGCGATGCCTACCGCGAGTTCCACGCGATCGCGCAACACTACCAACGACCCTTCTCCCACTACAAAGGTATATCCTTTCTTGTCTAGCGCACCAACTGAAATTAATCTTGATGCGAAATCGGGAATGTAGAGTACATTTTTTAATTCCAAATTCGTCTCTACGCCGGCTCGATTCGAGCATTTGACAGTACCGCTCCCAATCCCGCAGACTTTGCTATATTGCTCATTCGCGACGCGCACTTCTGACCGATAATTCGTGTCGAGTGTAGAGAAAAAACCGATGTCGCTTGTCATATGTTTCGTCGCGCCTGAGTCGATAAACCACACTGATTTTGAACACGATACTTTGCTTGTATCCGCGCAAAATGCGGCGTCTGGGTACGACTCCGTTTCGCTATCGCTCTCGTTCTTACGCGACGTGGCGCCGTTAGTTTTCTCTTTGTTCGTTGCAACGTTAGCTTTCTCTTTGTTCAACTTCCAACGTTGAAATTTCCGACAGTCTTTCTTCGAATGCCCCGGTTTGTGACAAAAGAAACATGCGAAGTCCGCAGAGCCGCTCG
Source organism: Temnothorax curvispinosus (assembly GCF_003070985.1). NCBI lineage: Eukaryota > Metazoa > Arthropoda > Insecta > Hymenoptera > Formicidae > Temnothorax > Temnothorax curvispinosus. The sequence goes on from NW_020210292.1 coordinate 49,244, forward strand.
AACGTTCCCCGGTGTTTACTTTTAGCGCCGAGTCCGGAGTTTCAGCCGAAGGTCCCGCGAGCCCCTTACGTCTCTTGTGTTCCCCGATGAGCTTACCCGTCACGAGCGAGAGAGTGAGATCGTTTTCGGATCGTGTTTCCAGCGCTGTAATTAACGTGCTGTACGAGTCCGGCAAGCTACACAATAACATTGCGATGACGAGTTTGTCTTGAAGATTTTCTCCCAATGCCGCTAGCTTATCCACTAAACACTGCATTTTTCCGATGTGCTCCTCCATATCACCGTTTTCTTTCAGCCGCATGTTGTAAATCTCTTTCAATAAAAATACCTTACTCGTGAGAGTTGATTTTTCGTGATATTCTTTCAGCGCGTTCCACACGTCTTTCGCAGTCGTCTTTGACTTTATGTGCGCGATCTGTCCGTCTTCAACCAGTAGACTTATCGTAGCTTGAGCCTTTCCGTCTTTTTTCTGCCACTTCGCGAGTTCTGCTTCCGCTGTTGGAGCAGCATCTACCACCGTTTCCCATAAATCTTCCTTTATCAAGAGCATTTTCATCCGATATTTCCATACCTGATAGTTATCGTTATTCAGTTTCGTTATCGAGATATTTGCCGTTGACGTGCCTTCCGTCATGATTGTTCTTAAATTCACTTAATTCACTTCTTAAATGTTCACACACATCAACTGGGCCCATAACCTGTTAAAAATATAGCCAGTGATAAAGCGATGTGTGCGCTGGAATGGAGTGAAATAAGACAAGTGAGCCTGTTCGTTAGACGTCCGTACTGTTTATTGTGCCGGGCGAGACCAGTCTCCGGCCGATTTCGTTTACAGGTGTATTGTGATGTGTGTGTATACGTGTGTATGTGTGTGTCAGCGTGTGTTTACAGTGTGTATGTGTGTCTGCCAGAACAGAGTGGCATCGTTGATTTATTTCAATATAAAATATGTCTTTAACTTATGTATATATTGAGCAAAAATTTAGACAATAATTGCCAATAAAAAGTTGTTTTATTGTAAGTAAAATTATAACACAATATTAATAATAAAAGGAATGAGAACAAGAGGAAAATTAATTGTAAATATTTTAGATATATTCATTTACATTTGACATTATTAACATTAAAACATTGAACATTTAACATTAAACATTAAAAAAAATTAACCAAACATTAAACATTAAATACTATTAAAATTTTTAACAATTTTTTAAAAGAACATTTTCTTCAAAGCAAGAACATTGCATTCAAGCAGTTTTTTTATTCTGAACTGAAAATTAAAAATATATAAAAATTTTGAAAGATTTCTTAATGTATGAATGTTTGAGATCATGCAACATCACCACGAAAAATCTCGTAATTTTCAAGAAGTCAATGTAAAGTCATCGTAACTCATATGCATTCTAGCAATCGAAAGGATAAAATATCCAACGCGTCATCGCAATCTCTTTTCAAGCAGCCTCGTTAACATTAAATTCGTCGACGTTAATGTTCAGCATTATAGCATGCATTTTTCTATCGCTCGCGTTCTGGAAAGTTCGCTAATTGCTTGCAAACATAGCCTCAGCTGACAGAGGGCACAAACAAAGTCAAGCCACCGCTCTCACACAATAGAAAGATTCATGCTACAAACAAAGCGAGCGCAAATATGTAACAATCTTCTCGGGTCGTCACTTGAAACGGTGACGTAGGCCACCGGTGGCCAATCACCTCCCCGAAATTATCAGCGATTAGCCTGGAGGGAGGCTCGTCTCCGAAACGATAAAAGACCGCCGCTGTGCCGCGGAACCGCTTGTTTGCTTTTCGGCTTTACGCTCGCTTATCGCCTCGCAATTTTCTACACGACCGCTGTGCTACACCGCTTTACCGCTACTTCATGCGCGCTTGCTTTCGCCGTCTTGCCGCGCTGACGCTTGTGCTCGCTATTGCTTGCGGCTTTTTTCTGAAAGGGAACCAGTGTACATAATTGTAGATATTTAGAAATATAGACATTGTTAAACTTTATTTTTTGTGTTACGTGCTGTGTCTTTCTTTGTGGTCGTCTTCCACCTCGCGCTATCTCGCGCCACCGCGCGTTCTCGAACAATGAAATTGTATTATTATTATTTTAATAATATAATTATTATTTTTGTTGTTATTTTTGTTGTTATTATCAGAAGACACACAGAGTGCTCAGTTTTCGTGAAATACAACTTCAATATATATTATATGTCACATTACATTTATATATCGTAATTAGATGCTGCACACTCATACATACGTAGATTAATAAAAATTTATAAACAGTATGTCAATTTTTCAGTTTATAAGTTAAAAATTAATTTATTTAAAATGCACACCTTTAAAATATATAATACCAACACGATGAGAGTGTAGCTTATATTATAGCTTATCCGCATTAAAAATATACTACGAGATTTATTTAAGCTATAAAATATATTAATTGTAAAAAATGAGTTATTCTCTTCGTATTTTGAATTACAAAACAATTACATATGTACGACGTTTACACCTTTATAAATACGTACAAGTATACACAGGTAAAAGAAAGCATTAATATAGACGGTATTACAAGATATTTTGTAGTATTCCACATTGTTTGATTGTCGATGAGAACGATATCAAAGTTTTCCATAAATTAAGCTATCTTTCATCTAGAAAAGAAATAAGATCAGTCATGTATCGATAATCCGCAATTTACTAATCAAGATACTTACGTGATCGTAAAGGAATCTAATTTTCAGGATTGCTTTAGTGTCTTTTATCTTTTCTACCATGCTAGCGTCTCAAGATAATGAAAAAAAAAAAATAAGACAGAAAAACAAAGATGGAAATACGGAAAGACGTTGAGACAAAGTGACAAAAAAAGATTTTAAAAAATATATAAATTTAATAAAATTGCACATATACCTTTCTTCCATACTAATCCTTTTTTTTCATTTTCTATTTTCTATTTCTTCTCTCTCTCTCTCTCTCTCTCTCTCTCTCTCTCTCTCTCTCTCTCTCTCTTTATTTCTTTATCTCTTTCTTTTTTTCGTTGTTCTTTCTTTATTGTTCAAACGTACTTCTATCGCTCTTTCCTGCGCACATTCTTTGAGTCTTTTTTACTCTATTCCTTCGTTCTTTCTATCGCTCTCTCTTGCATACATTTTTTGACTCTGTTTTACTCTATCCCTTTGTTCTTTCTATCGTTCTCTTATTTGCACTTATAGTTGCTCTTTCTATTACATTTCCTACGATTGTTTTTTATACATTACCTTCTGTCATTCTTTGCCCTTCGTATTTTCCTTTTCGCTCTCCTTCTTTTGCCTTTGTACATTCTTTTGCTCACAAAGGGGAAAGATGGTAAAGCGCGCATATATACATATTACGCAAATACACAATTTACACCAAATTAAGAAAGATGGTTATAATTTACTTAATTATTTTAAAGAGAACATTTAATTTATTATTATATTCAAAAAGAAGTTGCAAAAAAACAAAAATTTTATAAGTATAAAAAATGAGCAAAAATAACAACATAATAACATGTCAATAACATATAACATAATAACATATAATTTTATTTATGAATAAAATAGATTTGGATCATATGTATCTATATTATACAATATGTAATATTATTAATGGTTTACAGATTAATCAACAACTTTAAATTTTATTCTAAACATACAAATTTTGTTTTAAATAAAATGTTTACTGACGCTGAAACAGACAACAAACAAGAAATGTTTACTAACGCTAAAATGGACAACGTACAACAAATGGAGAATGATTTGCAAAATGTAAACCCATGTGATTTATTGTGGATGTTGCCTTCATCATTTTGTATTATTATTAGTATCTCTTTTCTATCATTAGTATCCATAGGTTTTAGCTTAAAGGTGAAAAAGGCCCCTGGAAGTCAACATAGTTGGCAGGAGGAGAGCTGGGGGAGAGCACCTCTACACAATAGACACACGCACGCGCACGGGGGATCGCTCTCTTCGTTTCCGTCCGCTGCCGCGACATATTGAGAACGATTATACACAAGCCTTTTTTTTTTAATATATACTTAATTTAACATTACAACTATTGTTATCATATTGGGTTCGTAACCCTCCCTCCACATTTGGTAGCAGAGCGTGGTTGGAAAGTGCTATTGAGGGTTACAAATTAACTTGTGTGTGAGAAAGGAAAACCGTTGCACAAGATGGCTGAAAATTGGAACCTCGCGAGCGTGGAACCGCTTGAAGACACTAACTATTTTCTGTGGAGCGAAAAAATCGAAGGAATTCTAAGAGCGAAGAAACTCTGGAAAAAGGTGATTGATGTGAAGCCGATCGAGAACCATTTAAACTTTGGAATGAATGGGACGACGATAATCACGCAGCATGTGCAGTGATGATTAATACGATGAGCAAAGCACAACTGCTAAAGTACAGTCACAAAAAGAATGCTGATAAGTTATGGAGCTTAATAAAAAATAATATGGCGGCGGAAACAGAGCAATTAAAGGCCAGATCACTGAGCGAATTATCAAATCTGCGGATGAAAAAGGACGAAAGTATAGATGCGTATATGAACCGAGCAGAAGCCTTGAGAAACCAATGCATGCAACTCGGAAAAACTATAGAAGATTATGAGCTGAGGATGTATGTAATCAAAGGATTGAGATCAGAATTTGATCAGAACGTGCGAGTATTGGAAACTCAAAAAAAGATAACTATCAATGACATACGGTACGCGTTGAAATTGAAACAAGAGGAATTGAAAAGAGACAAAAAAGGTAGAGAGGACGTCGAGAGAAGAACATGTGAGAAAAGCAAGAAAAAAACCAAGAAATGACATGACGTGCTACAATTGTGGATTGAGAGGCCACACATCGAGTGAGTGTCGGAATGAACAGAAATGTTTCAACTGTCAAGGATTTAATCATATTGCAGCTGATTGTAAAGAGTCGCGAAGAAGTACGTCGCGAGGAAGAGGATTCAGAGGAAATTCAAGAGCGAGAGGAAGAGGACGAGGACGTGGACAAAGTGAGATAACAATGAAAACCTTGGACGAGGCAGTATTATCAGCTTGCGAGGAGGTATAATACAGTGAGTATAATACAGATTAAAAAAAAGATCACGGATGATTTACAAAGTTACGAGTGGTTATTAGACTCGGGCGACAAGTCATATGACCGGTAACAAGGTTATGTTCGGTTAGAGGAAAACGTGAAAAATATTTCCTTAGCAGATGAGAAGGGAAAAAATTAACTTCTGATGGTAAAGGAGAAATTGTTGTAAAACAAGATTCGAATGATGGTAAAATACGACTAGAAAATGTATTATGCGTCCCGAATATAAATATGAATTTATTATCAGTAGCGAAGATAACTGATCATGGTTACAATGTAAAATTTGATAAACATGGTGCTGTCATTTACAGGAACAAAAACGATATAAAGATGACGGCCGTACGTAAAGAGAATGCATATTATGTGAGATCGTCGATAACACAGGACCACAAAAAATTTTTTTGGAGAGCCACTGGGACCGCAGTAGACGATTTTTATAGATTTTGGGTAGCTAAAATCGAAACAAAGCCCCATTTTGCTCTAACACGTCAGAATTTTCAAGAAAGTAAGGTTATGTAGGTGAAAAACAGCGATTTTTGGCGGTGTGACAGTGTAAACGACAGTCCGTTACAAAAAAGGTGTGTTAAACAATTTCAACGCGCAAACATGACCTAAAAAAGAAGTTTCCTTGCATGCGCGTGTGTCGCATTGGTTACCGCCGGCGTTAGCGTAACCCAAGATGTACCGCGAGGAAGTTGCACGGTCGAGTTTACATCTCATTGGGGTGCTTGATTAAAGTGAGTCCCCTTGCCTCTCTTTTCTGTATGTGCTTTTGTGTGTGTGTGTGTGTGTGACTTGCAGAGATAAGGAAGGACCTCGTAGCTCGTCATTTTTACGGTATTGACCGACTCCAAACCCTCTCTGCTCAGTGTGTGTGTGTGTGTGTGTGTGTGTGTGTGTGTGTGTGTGGAGGGGGACACACACACACACACTCTGAGCAGAGAGGGTTTGGAGTCGGTAAATACCGTAAAAATGACGAGCTACGGGGTCCTTATCTCTGCAAGTGACACACACACACACACAACACACACACTCACACTGAGCAGAGAGGGTTTAGAGTCGGTAAATACCGTAAAAATGACGAGCTACGGGGTCCTTATCTCTGCAAGTGACACACACACACACACAAAAGCACATACAGAAGTGAGAGGCAAGGGAACTCACTTTAATCAAACACCTCAATGAGATGTAAACCCGACCGTGCGACCTCCTCGCGGTACATCTTGGGTTACGCTAACACCGGCGGTAACCAATGCGACACACGCGCATGCACGCAAACTTCTTTTTTAGGTCATGTTTGCGCGTTGAAATTGTTTAGCACACCTTTTTTGTAACGGACTGTCGATTACACTGTTACACCGCCAAAAATCGCTGTTTTTCACCTACATAACCTTACTTTCTTGAAAATCCTGATGTATTAGAGCAAAATGGGGCCTTGTTTCGATTTTAGCTACCCAAAATCTATAAAAATTGTCTACTGCGGTCTCAGTTGCTCTCCGAAAAATTTTTTTGTGGTCTTGTGTAATTAATGAAGGAGCAGCAGCGATGGAAGATATAATGGCATAGAAGACTCGGACACGTGAATAAGAGGATTATAGAAGATATGAAAAAAGATCTTGTTATTAGGATAAAAGAAGATAGCAAAAAAAAAGACAATGCGAGCCATGTGTTGCAGGAAAAATGTGCCGAAAGACACACTCCAGATTAACAGGTATAAGAACGAGTAGAATAATGGAGTTGTGGTATATGGATTTAATTGGACCGATAAAATCATTATTACGTGGAGGTAAGAAATACATACTTACAATCGTAGATGACTATTCAAGAGTGATTTTTTTAGAATTGCTGAAAGAAAAAGGAAGAAGTAGCAGAAAAATTAAAAGAGCTAATAATTTTGAAAGAGAACCAGTCCGAAATGAAATTGAAGGCCATAACATCAGACAATGGAGGAGAATTTATAGGAAAAGACTTACAAGATTGACTGAAGAAGAAGGGTATTAAACACGAATTTAGCCCGGCGAGAATGCCATAATGCAATGGTGTAGTAGAAAGGGCGAACAAAACTATAATAGAAATGATCAGAACAATGATAGCAGACTCGAAAATACCATTAGATTTTTGGGGAGAAGCAGCATATACTGCGGCGCATATCCGAAATCGAAGTAAATCGACGGTGCATGGCAGGATGCCGTATGAAATGTGGAATCAAAGGAGGCCCAACATAAAATACATGAGAAGATTTCGCTGTATCTCGCGGTTTCTAACATTAAATCTTTAAATGTAATTGGTAACAACTCGATCGTATTTATTTCGTAATCGTCCACCACGTTGCGAGTGTACGTATCTTCCGGTTTCATCGGAAGCCGCGACAGAGCATCCGCGTTCGCATGCGATTTTGTATCTTTGTACTTGATATCGTATTTGAAACCTTGTAAAAATATCGCGTAATGTTGCATGCGCATTGCGCTGTGTGCCGGTAATCCCTTCTCGGGGGCGAAAATCTGTGTCAAAGGTCGGTGATCTGTATATAGGGTGAACTTACTTACTCCCGTAAAGGTATTGATGACACTTTTTTATTACAAATATAATCGCGTATGCTTCTTTGTCTATTTGTGCGTATTTCCTTTGTGTATGTGATAGAGACTGCGAGGCGTATTGAATTACTCTTTTGTTCCCTTCCGGATATTTTTGCGAAAGCACTGCTCCTACGCCGTACGAGCTAACGTCACAAGCTACTATTAGGGGTAGTTTTGGATCGTAATGCGCTAAGATCTCGTTGTTAGTAAATGCTTTCTTTGCTGCTATAAACGCTGTTTCGCAAGTTGGAGACCATACGAAAGGCACCTCTTTCCCGGCTTTCTTTTCCAACAGTCTATGTAATGGAGTCAAAATCAAACTTAAATTGCGTATGAATCGTCCGTAATAATTGATCATTCCAAGGAATGCGCATAACTCTGTAATGTTTGTGGGCCGAGGCATTCTTTCGATGCCTTTCATCTTTTTTTTTTCTTTATGTATACCGTTTTTGTCAATGTAATATCCGCGATAATGTATGCCTTCTTTCATGAATTCGCTCTTCTCTCTATTTATTTTGATATTGTATTTGCCTAACCGTGTCAGAACTTCCTCAAGTCGTTGGAGATGTACCCTATCGTTAGGCCCTGTAATTCTTATGTCATCCAAAAGAATTGAGATTCCCTGTATTCCTTGTAGAATCTTCTCAATTTCTTGCTGCCAGATTGCTGGAGCGGATGCGGTACCGTATATTAACCGCGTACTTTTGTATAATCCCCTATGAGTGTTTAAAGTCAGCATTTCCCTATCTGATGGATGTATTTCCATCTGTAAATATGCTTGTTTCAAATCAATTTTTGAAAATTTTTCACCTCCCGCTAACGTACTAAATAGTTCATCAATAGTGGGCAAGGGATGTTCGTCAACAACTAGATGTTTGTTCAACGTGACACTAAAATCACCGCATAACCGTACTGTGTTATTCTTTTTTAGTACTGGCACCACTTAGGTTGCCCAAGATGATGTATTAACTTTTTCTAATATGTCCTCTGTAACCAATTTCTCGATTTCTTTATCAACTAAAGGCATCAAATTGAATGGCATTTTTCGTAATTTTAGAAAAACAGGAGATGTATTCTCCTTTAACGTGAGTCTGGCCTGTATCTCCCGTATTTTGGTAAACGTAGGATCTAAAGCTGCTTCGTATTTTTGTAAAATTGTTTGTAATTCTCTTTCTGTATTTAGTGACAATGCAAGCAGAGAATCTGACAATTGAACATCAAGTTGCCGTATCCATTCCCGGCCCTTAACGGTTCTCTACGTGTTTTTGAAACGTAGATGTTCAACGTAGATGTTCTTTGTAACTTGTCCGTATCAAACATTAACCCGCGCGTAACCGATAACTGTAATTACTGTTTTGCAAAATGTAACTAATTGTAAATCTGTTTTCATAAGTTGTATGTTTGGCAACAACGATTGGACGAAGTCCTGACTTACAATTGTAACCGCAGCTCCACTATCTACTTCGAAGCTTACCATTCTATTATTTATCCATAGCGTAGTGTAAAACTTTTCTCTGCACTTCGTTTGTTCACCCTGGATTTGTAAAATTTCGTCTAATTGATTTGTTTGCTCCTTTTTCTTTTTCATGCAAACCTTTTGCAGGTGGCCTTTTATGCCGCAATGTCTACACTCTACATTCTTAATTAATGTACACTTAGGTGCTAAGTGATTGCCGCCGCATCTGAAACAAACAGTATTATTGTATGCAGATGACATAGCAGTACTAGCGGAAGAGGAACAGGACATGAGATCTAAATATGATAAGCAGGCTAGAGGGGTATTTAGACGGGAAGGATTTAACGCTGAGTATAGAGAAGACAAAGATAATGAGATTTAGGAAGGGAGGAGGGAGGAAGAGTAAGTATGATTGGAGATGAAAGGGAAAGAAATTAGAAGAGATCAAAGAGTTCAAATATTTGGGGTACACATTGAAGGAGAATGGAGGGCAGGAGGCGCACATTAAAGAAAGGAGAAGGAAGGCGGCAAGAGTAATAAGAGAAGTTTGGGGAATAGGAAAGAGGATGTGGAAAAAAGATTGAAAAAGAAGAATCTGGCTATACGATACCCTGATATGGACGGTGATGAGATACGGGGCAGAAATATAGGGATGGAAGGAAAGGAGGGAGGTAGAAGGGATACACGAGAGATATCTCAAATGGATGGTCGGATTAAATTGGAGGACCCCAGGGTACATGGTTAGAGATGAATTGGAAAGGGAAAGAATGAGAGCCAGAGCAAGCAAGAGGGCATGGAAGTTCAAAATAAAGCTGGAAGAAGGTAAAGGAGGAGAAATAGCGAGAAAATGTTTGGAGGAAATGAAAGACAGATGGAAGAAGGAAAGGATAATAGGCAGATGGGAGCAGGAGAGAAAAGACTACTTAGAAGGGATCAGTGTAGAAGTTAGAGGGGAGGAGGAGTTGGAAGAGGAGGTATTGGAATATAAGGAGAAATCGAAACAAAGACACGAAGGGATGGAAAAGATCATGGAATCTAGATACAATAGGTGGTATAAGTTTATAAGGAAAGACGGAATTCCGGATTATCTAAAGAAGGGATGGGAGGAGGCAAGATGGAGCAGAATTGCAAGGATTAGACTAGGCAACGAAGTCAGGGAGGGACTATACTGGGGAAAAGAGGAAGATAGAAAATGCAGGATATGTGAGAAGGAGGAGGAGACGTGGGAACATGTCTAGGAAGAGTGTTCAAGATTATTGGGATGGAGAGAGTTGGCAGGACGTGGTAGGGAGGATATTGGGCGAAAAGGGAGAGGGGGAAGAATGGATGAAGGCGATAGAGAAGATGAGGCAGGGCGGAGAGAGAAGAAAGGAAAAAGAGGTAACTTGGTAGATGGTAAGAATAATAATTAATCGTTTAATTACAGATAAGGTCAGACAGAAAGAGAGTACGTGACAAAGGGAAAGAATGGAGTGCAGAGCAAAGGTGATAGTAGAGAAAGAGACGCTGGAGAAGTTGATAAAGGAACAAACAAGCGAGATAATGAGTGGGTTGAAGGAAGAAATAAAGGATCAGAGAGAAGAGATTGAGAGATTGAGAAGAAAAGTACGCCGACTAGAACAAGGCACAGGGAAAAAGAAGAGAGATAGCGAAGAGAGTAAGGGCAGGCTAGAGGAAAAGAAATGGTGGTCCGATGACGATGGGAGGAATGATGACGAGAGAAGAAAGAAGAACGTGATAATAAGAACAGAGAACAGATGGATAGGAAAGGGAACGAACTGGGAGAAGATGAAGCAGCTGTTTACAGAGGGCCTGAAGATAAGGGTAGAAGTGAAGGAAGTAAGCGTGATAGGGCTGAGAGAAGAATGGCTGACGATGCTGGTGAGAATGGGAAGCGAGGAGGATAAATGAAGGGTGTTAAACGCGAGGAGGAAGGAAGGAAGCAGGCTAAAGGTTAAGATGGACGAGGACAAATCTATAGAGAGAAGACTCAGAGAAGGAGAGAAGAAAAAGAAAAAGGAATGGAAGAGGATGGCGGGAGACCAAGAAGATCGCAAGCAAACTAGAGGAGAGCCTGCTGATGGACACAGACGAGGATGAAGAAGAAAGGAAGAGAGGAAAAGCAAAGGACGAATAAGGAAAAAGGAAGTCCAGCAAACATCAGGAGGAGAAAATGAAGGGAGAATACGGCCGGATTAAACAATGTTTTTTTATTTTTGATTTTGATTTTGATCTAAATTTTGAGATTGATTTCGGTTTTGATTTAGATTTTGATTTAGATTTAAATGAGTTGTAAGGTCGCACAAAAGCCAGAGAAGAAAACAAAAATGTATGAAATGTACAAGGTTGGATACGTCCCTTTAAAAACGCCTTTTGAGACCCCTTGGGGTAAATAAAGTATGCATTTATCTATCTATCTAATAAAATTATAAAATTATAAATAATAAAATAATAAAAAATATATAAAATAATAATAATAAATGTTAATTGTTACAATTGTTGTTTTTTAATATTATTTTTGTGTGTAAACATTTGATAAGCAAACCTTTTATTCAATGTTTAGTGCATTTATATTAATAATCGTTAACAAAAGAAAACAATAATTAAAATAAAATATAGAATTGCAATAATGTATTGATTTATTGTGTTTCCCTGTAGAGTTTACAAGGCATTTTTTTATGAGGAACGTACCCAAACCTCTTACAAAAATTTGTAATCCCACTTTATTCATTTCCTGGTCATGTGCGACTTCACACTTAATCTTTTTCCCTTCCCTTAACCCTCCCCTCTTCTTTCGCGTTTTCGTTCGTCTCCTTCCACATCATCCTGTCTCGGTTCTTCCTTCCTGTCTACTTTCTGCCCTGGGTCTGTTGATCATCGTCCGCGCCCATGCAGAGTTTCTCCTCCAACTCTCGTGATCTTTTCCTTCTCCGATATCCTCTCACTCCTGCTCTCCTCCACTCTCCTTCCTAATCCCCCTTCCCACTCCGCTCTCTCTCTTATCCTCGCCTCCACCGACCTGTCTTCGTCTATCTTTACCTTTAACCTATTTCCCGCTTTCCTTCTTGCCTCTAGAACCCTCCACTTCTCCTCCTCATTCCCCAGCCCCCAATCCCCCCTCAGCTCTACCACCCCCACCTCTCTTACTTCCGCCGTCACCTTCAGGCCTTCCACAAAAAGCTCCCTTACCTTTTCTAAATTTGATTCCTTTCCTACCCACCTCTCCTTCTCGATCCTTATTATAACGTTCTTCCTTCTCATTTCATCTTCGCTTTTCTCATCCTCTCCTGCCCACCATTGCCTCCTCCCCGTCCTACCTTTACTCTCCTCGCCCTCTTTCCTCTTCCCTTTTCCTTCTCCCTGCTCCATTCTTTCCATTCTTCCTTTCAGACTCTTTACCTCCTCCTTTAACTACTCCATCTCCTTCTCTACTATACATCTTCCTTCCATCCTGAGCTATCTCTTTCGCCTCCCCCTTAACCTTCTACCCTTTCACCACCAAATCTTTCTATGCTCTCCGCTTGCTTCCCTCTGCTGTTCAACTTTTCTTACCTACCTTCTCTACTCTAAAACTGCAGTAAATAAATATTCAAACATACAAATATAAAAATATATATATATAAAGGTCACATAAAAATTGTAAAACTTAATTTTTGGATAGGTGATTTGTATTAGAAGTGGTTTGTAGTTGTGCGTTTCAAAATTTAAAAAAATAAGTGTTGTAACCTTTATGTGACTTATCTTATATAATATGTATATTGTTGCGCCCGTGTTGAGACACCCGTTGCGCGCGGAACTTCGATCGCGAGGAGCCCGAACTTCGCTCGAATAGCTTCAAGTCGAAGCGCGGTCCTTAACGACCGGTTGTTGTTGATGTATTGATTTTCACGACGACTGGGAGATCTACAGGGAGACTCCGATCGTTCGGACGTATTCTCCACCTGAAACGCTTGTACAGAATTCTTAATAAACCTGAGTTCCTTTTGTAATAAAGTGTTCACCCTTTTTTATTACACGAGTCCGGGAGTGCGCGGCGCGAACGCGAGTGATTGTGCGATAGCGAAGCGCAGCGCAACAATATGAATAATTATATATACACAAACATATATATATATATTAAATAAATTTTATTTGTAGAATTAGAATCATTTGTAAAAACCAATTTTTCTGAAAAGTACAATAACTTGTAACGATGCGCCCCTTACGCCAAGGCATCTTCCCCGGCCACCACCCGCCGGATGCCGCCCGACCGATCCTCCGTCGGGCGAGGACAGGGCGCGGTGCGCCCACAATTTTTTAATCTTTT